>NC_054481.1:471749-771749 GCF_017639515.1 Carcharodon carcharias | reverse complement strand
GCAAATAATCACACTCAGCGACACTTTAATCACACTCAACAAATAATCACACTCAATGAAACTTTAATCACACTCAGCGATAAATTAATCACACTCAGCAAATAATCACACTTAGTGACACTTTAATCACTCTCAGTTACACTTTAATAACACTCAGCGAAACTTTACTCACACTGAGCGATACTTTAATCGAACTCAGCAATCCTTTAATCACACTCAGCAAATAATTACACTCAGCGATTCTTTAATCACACTCAGCGATACTTTAATCGCAATCAGTGATACGTTAACCACACTCAGCGATACTTTAATCACACGCAGCAATACTTTAATCACACTCAGCAAATAAACACACTCAGCAATTAATCACACTCAGCGATACTTTACTCACACTCAGCAAATAATCGCACTCAGCGACACTTTAATCACACTCAGTGACACTATAATCACACTCAGCGATACTTTAATCACACTCAGCAAATAATCACACTCAGCGATACTTTAATCACACTCAGCAAATAAAAACATTCAGCGATACTTTAAGCACACTCAGCAAATAATCACACTCAGCGATACTTTAATCACACTCAGCAAATAATCACACTCAGCGATACTTTAATCACACTCAGCAAATAATCACACTCAGCAATTAATCACACTCAGCAATACTTTAATCACACTCAGCAAATAATCACACTCAGGGAAACTTTAATCATACACAGCAATACTTTAATCTAATTCAGCAAATAATCACACACAGCAAATAATCACACTTAGCTATACTTTAATCACACTCAGCAAATAATTACAATCAGCGACACTTTAATCATATGCAGCAATACTTTAATCTAACTCAGCAAATAATTACACTCAGCAAATAATCACACTTAGCGATACTTTAATCACACTCAGCAAATAATTACACTCAGCAATAGTTTAATCACACTCAGCGATACTTTAATCTCACTCAGCAGATAATCACACTCAGCGATACTTTAATCGCGCTCAGCAAATAATCACACTCAGCAACATTTTAATCACACTCAGCAATACTTTAATAACACTCAGCAAATACTCACACTCAGCGATACTTTAATCACACTCAGCGATACTTTAATCACACTCAGCTAATAATCACACTCAGCGATATTTTAATCACACTGAGTGATACTTTAATCAGACTCAATGATAGTTTAATCGAACTCAGCAAATAATTACACTCAGCGATAATTTAATCACACTCAGCGATACTTTAATCACACTCAGCAAATAATCACACTAAACGATATGTTAATCACACACAGCGATACTTTAATCTCACTCAGCAAATAATCACACTCAGCAATACTTTAATCACACTCAACGATACTTTAAACACACTCAACGACACTTTAATCACACTCAGCGATACTTTATTCACACTCAGCAATACTTTAACCACACTCAGTGACACCTTAAACACACTCAGCGACAAATTAATTACACTCAGCGATACTTTAATCGCACTTAGCAAATAATCACACTCAGCGATACTTTAATCACAATCAGTGACATTTTAATCACACTCAGCGACACTTTAATCACACAGTGATAATTTAATCGCACACAGCAACTAATCACTCTCAGCGATAATTTCATCACACTCAGTGATACTTTAATCACACTCAGCGATACTTTTATCACACTCAGCGATACTTTAATCACACTCAGCAAATAATCACACTCAGCAATACTTTAATCACGCTCAGAGATACTTTAGTCACACTCAGCAAATAATCACACTCAGCGACACGTTAATCACACTCAGCGGTACTTTAATCACACTCAGCAAATAATCACACTCAGCGACACTTTAATCATACGCAGCAGTACTTTAATCAAACTCAGCAAATAATCACACTCAGCAAATAATCACACTTAGCAATACTTTAATCACACTCAGCAAATAATTACACTCAGCTATAGTTTAATCACACTCAGCGATACTTTAATCACATGCAGCAATACTTTAATCAAACTCAGCAAATAATCACACTCAGCAAATAATCACACTTAGTGATACTTTAAACACACTCAGCAAATAATTACACTCAGCAATAGTTTAATCACACTCAGCAATTCTTTAATCACATTCAGCAAATAATCACACTCAGCGACACTTTAATCACACGCAGCAATACTTTAATCACACTCAGCAAATAATCACACTCAGCGATAATTTAATCACACTCGGCGATACTTTAATCACACTCAGCAAAACATCACACTCAGCGATACTTTAATCACACTCAGCAAATAATCACACTCAGCGATAGTTTAATCACACTCAGCGACACTTTAATCGCACTCCGCAAATAATCACATTCAGCAAATAATCACACTCAGCGATACTTTAATCACAAACTGCAAATAATCACACTCAGCGACACTTTAATCACACTCAGTGACAATTTAATCACACTCAGCGATACTTTTATCACACTCAACGATACTTTAATCACACTCAGCAAATAATCACACGCAGCAAATAATCACACTCAGCGATACTTTAATCACAAACTGCAAATAATCGCACTCAAAGACACTTTAATCACACTCAGTGACAATTTAATCACACTCAGCGATACTTTTATCACACTCAACGATACTTTAATCACACTCAGCAAAGAATCACTCTCAGCGATACTTTAATCACACTCGGCGATACTTTAATCACACTCAACAAATAATCATACTCAGTGAAACTTTAATCACACTCAGCGATAAATTACTCACACTCAGCAAATAATCACACTCAGTGACACTTTAATCACACTCAACAAATAATCACACTCAGTGAAACTTTAATCACACTCAGCGATAAATTAATCACACTCAGCAAATAATCACGCTTAGTGACACTTTAATCACACTCAGCGATACTTTAAACATACTCTGACACTTTAATCACTCTCAGTTACACTTTAATAACACTCAGCGATACTTTACTCACACTCAGCGATACTTTAATCGAACCCAGCAATCCTTTAATCACACTCAGCAAATAATTACACTCAGCGATTCTTTAATCACACTCAGCGATACTTTAATCGCACTCCGCAAATAATCACGTTCAGCCAATAATCACAGTCAGCGACACTTTAATCACACTCAGCAAATAATCACACGCAGCAAATAATCACACTCAGCGATACTTTAATCACAAACTGCAAATAATTGCACTCAGCGACACTTTAATCACACTCAGTGACAATTTAATCGCACTCAGCGATACTTTTATCACACTCAACGATACTTTAATCACACTCAGCAAATAATCACTCTCAGCGATACTGTAATCACACTCGGCGATACTTTAATCACACTCAACAAATAATCACACTCAGTGAAACTTTAATCACACTCAGCGATAAATTACTCACACTCAGCAAATAATCACACTCAGTGAAACTTTAATCACACTCAGCGATAAAATAATCACACTCAGCAAATAATCACGCTTAGTGACACTTTAATTACACTCAGCGATACTTTAATCGCACTTAGCAAATAATCACACTCAGCGATACTTTAATCACAATCAGTGACATTTTAATCACACTGAGCGACACTTTAATCACACAGTGATAATTTAATCGCACACAGCAACTAATCACTCTCAGCGATAATTTCATCACACTCAGTGATACTTTAATCACACTCAGCGATACTTTTATCACACTCAGCGATACTTTAATCACACTCAGCAAATAATCACACTCAGCAATAATTTAATCACGCTCAGAGATACTTTAGTCACACTCAGCAAATAATCACACTCAGCGACACGTTAATCACACTCAGCGATACTTTAATCACACTCAGCAAATAATCACACTCAGCGACACTTTAATCATACGCAGCAATACTTTAATCAAACTCAGCAAATAATCACACTCAGCAAATAATCACACTTAGCAATACTTTAATCACACTCAGCAAATAATTACACTCAGCAATAGTTTAATCACACTCAGCGATACTTTAATCACACGCAGCAATACTTTAATCAAACTCAGCAAATAATCACACTCAGCAAATAATCACACTTAGTGATACTTTAAACACACTCAGCAAATAATTACACTCAGCAATAGTTTAATCACACTCAGCAATACTTTAATCACATTCAGCAAATAATCACACTCAGCGACACTTTAATCACACGCAGCAATACTTTAATCACACTCAGCAAATAATCACACTCAGCGATAATTTAATCACACTCGGCGATACTTTAATCACACTCAGCAAAACATCACACTCAGCGATACTTTAATCACACTCAGCAAATAATCACACTCAGCGATAGTTTAATCACACTCAGCGACACTTTAATCGCACTCCGCAAATAATCACATTCAGCAAATAATCACACTCAGCGATACTTTAATCACAAACTGCAAATAATCACACTCAGTGACACTTTAATCACACTCAGTGACAATTTAATCACACTCAGCGATACTTTTATCACACTCAACGATACTTTAATCACACTCAGCAAATAATCACACGCAGCAAATAATCACACTCAGCGATACTTTAATCACAAACTGCAAATAATCGCACTCAGCAACACTTTAATCACACTCAGTGACAATTTAATCACACTCAGCGATACTTTTATCACACTCAACGATACTTTAATCACACTCAGCAAAGAATCACTCTCAGCGATACTTTAATCACACTCGGCGATACTTTAATCACACTCAACAAATAATCATACTCAGTGAAACTTTAATCACACTCAGCGATAAATTACTCACACTCAGCAAATAATCACACTCAGTGACACTTTAATCACACTCAACAAATAATCACACTCAGTGAAACTTTAATCACACTCAGCGATAAAATAATCACACTCAGCAAATAATCACGCTTAGTGACGCTTTAATCACACTCAGCGATACTTTAAACATACTCTGACACTTTAATCACTCTCAGTTACACTTTAATAACACTCAGCGAAACTTTACTCACACTCAGCGATACTTTAATCGAACCCAGCAATCCTTTAATCACACTCAGCAAATAATTACACTCAGCGATTCTTTAATCACACTCAGCGATACTTTAATCGCACTCAGTGATACGTTAACCACACGCAGCGATACTTTAATCACAAGCAGCAATACTTTAATCACACTCAGCAAATAATCACTCTCAGCAATTAATCACACCCAGCGATACTTTAATCACACTCAGCAAATAATAGCACTCAGCGACAATTTAATCACACTCAGTGACACTTTAATCACACTCAGCAAATAATCACACTCAGCGACACTTTAATCACACGCAGCAATACTTTAATCACACTCAGCAAATAATCACACTCAGAGATACTTTAACCACACTCGGCGATACTTTAATCACACTCAGCAAATAATCACACTCAGCGATAGTTTAATCACACTCAGTGACACTTTAATCGCACTCCGCAAATAATCACATTCAGCAAATAATCACACTCAGCGATACTTTAATCACAAACTGCAAATAATCGCACTCAGCGACACTTTAATCACACTCAGTGACAATTTAATCATACTCAGCGATACTTTTATCACACTCAACGATACTTTAATCACACTCAGCAAAGAATCACTCTCAGCGATACTTTAATCACACTCAACAAATAATCACACTCAGTGAAACTTTAATCACACTCAGCGATAAAATAATCACACTCAGCAAATAATCACGCTTAGTGACACTTTAATTACAATCAGCGATACTTTAATCGCACTTAGCAAATAATCACACTCAGCGATACTTTAATCACAATCAGTGACATTTTAATCACACTCAGCGACACTTTAATCACACAGTGATAATTTAATCGCACACAGCAACTAATCACTCTCAGCGATAATTTCATCACACTCAGTGATACTTTAATCACACTCAGCGATACTTTTATCACACTCAGCGATACTTTAATCACACTCAGCAAATAATCACACTCAGCAATAATTTAATCACGCTCAGAGATACTTTAGTCACACTCAGCTCAGCGAAACTTTTATCACACTCAGCGATACTTTAATCACAGCTCAGCAAATAATCAGATTAATCACGCTCAGAGATACTTTAGTCACACTCAGCAATAATCACACTCAGCGACACGTTAATCACACTCAGCGATACTTTAATCACACTCAGCAAATAATCACACTCAGCGACACTTTAATCATACGCAGCAATACTTTAATCAAACTCAGCAAATAATCACACTCAGCAAATAATCACACTTAGCAATACTTTAATCACACTCAGCAAATAATTACACTCAACAATAGTTTAATCACACTCAGCGATACTTTAATCACACGCAGCAATACTTTAATCAAACTCAGCAAATAATCACACTCAGCAAATAATCACACTTAGTGATACTTTAAACACACTCAGCAAATAATTACACTCAGCAATAGTTTAATCACACTCAGCAATACTTTAATCACATTCAGCAAATAATCACACTCAGTGACACTTTAATCACACGCAGCAATACTTTAATCACACTCAGCAAATAATCACACTCAGCGATAGTTTAATCACACTCAGCGACACTTTAATCGCACTCAGCAAATAATCACACTCAGCGATACTTTAATCACAAACTGCAAATAATTGCACTCAGCGACAATTTAATCACACTCAGTGACAATTTAATCACACTCAGCGATACTTTTATCACACTCAACGATACTTTAATCACACTCAGCAAATAATCACTCTCAGCGATACTTTAATCACACTCGGCGATACTTTAATCACACTCAACAAATAATCATACTCAGTGAAACTTTAATCACACTCAGCGATAAATTACTCACACTCAGCAAATAATCACACTCAGTGACACTTTAATCACACTCAACAAATAATCACACTCAGTGAAACTTTAATCACACTCAGCGATAAAATAATCACACTCAGCAAATAATCACGCTTAGTGACACTTTAATCACACTCAGCGATACTTTAAACATACTCTGACACTTTAATCACACTCAGTTACACTTTAATAACACTCAGTGATACTTTACTCACACTCAGCGATACTTTAATCGAACCCAGCAATCCTTTAATCACACTCAGCAAATAATTACACTCAGCGATTCTTTAATCCCACTCAGCGATACTTTAATCGCAATCAGTGATACGTTAACCACATGCAGCGATACTTTAATCACAAGCAGCAATACTTTAATCACACTCAGCAAATAATCACTCTCAGCAATTAAGCACACTCAGCGATACTTTAATCACACTCAGCAAATAATAGTTCTCAGCGACAATTTAATCACACTCAGTGACACTTTAATCGCAATCAGCGATACTTTAATCACACTCAGCATATAATCACACTCAGCGACACTTTAATCACACGCAGCAATACTTTAATCACACTCAACAAATAATCGCACTCCGCGATACTTTAATCCAACTCAGCAATCCTCTAATCACACTCAGCAAATAATTACACTCAGCGATTCTTTAATCACACTCAGCGATACTTTAATCGCAATCAGTGATACGTTAACCACACTCAGCGATACTTTAATCACACGCAGCAATACTTTAATCACACTCAGCAAATAATCACACTCAGCGACACTTTAATCACACTCAACAAATAATCACACTCAGTGAAACTTTAATCACACTCAGCGATAAATTAATCACACGCTGCAAATAATCACACTCAGTGATACTTTAATCACACTCAGCGATACTTTAAACATACTCTGACACTTAAATCACACTCAGTTACACTTTAATAACACTGAGCGATACTTTACTCACACTCAGCGTTCCTTTAATCGAACGCAGCAAATAATTACACTCAGCGATTCTTTAATCACACTCAGCGATACTTTAACCGCACTCAGTGATACGTTAACCACACTCAGCGATACTTTAATCATACGCAGCAATACTTTAATCACACTCAGCAAATAATCACACTCAGCAAATAATCACACTCAGCGATACTTTAACCACACTCAGCAAATAATCGCACTCAGCGACACTTTAATCACACTCAGTGACACTTTAATCGCACTCAGCGATACTTTAATCACACTCAGCAAATAATCACACTCAGCAAATAATCACACTTAGCGATACTTTAGTCACACTCAGCAAATAATCACACTCAGCAATAGTTTAATCACACTCAGCGATACTTTAATCTCACTCAGCAAATAATCTCACTTAGCGACACTTTAATCATACGCAGCAATACTTTAATCTAACTCAGCAAATAATCACACTCAGCAAATAATCGCACTCCGCGATACTTTAATCGAACTCAGCAATCCTTTAATCACACTCAGCAAATAATTACACTCAGCGATTCTTTAATCACACTCAGCGATACTTTAATCGCACTCAGTGATACTTTAATCACACTCAGTGACACTTTAATCGCACTCAGCGATACTTTAATCACACTCAGCAAATAATTACACTCAGCAATAGTTTAATCACACTCAGCGATACTTTAATCTCACTCAGCAAATAATCACACTCAGCGATACTTTAATCGCACTCAGCAAATAATCACACTCAGCGACACTTTAATCACACTCAGCAATACTTTAATTACACTCAGCAAATAATCACACTCAGCGATACTTTAATCACGCTCAGCGATACTTTAGTCACACTCAGCGATATTTTAAACACACTGAGTGATACTTTAATCACACTCAATGATACTTTAATTGAACTCAGCAAATAATCACACTCAGCGATAATTTAATCACACTCAGCGATACTTTAATCACACTCAGCAAATAATCACACTCAACGATATGTTAATCACACACAGCGATACTTTAATCTCACTCAGCAAATAATCACACTCAGCGATACTTTAATCACACTCAACGATACTTTAAACACACTCAACGACACTTTAATCACACTCAGCGATACTTTAATCACACTCAGCAATACTTTAACCACACTCAGTGACACCTTAAACACACTCAGCGACAAATTAATTACACTCAGCGATACTTTAATCGCACTTAGCAAATAATCACACTTAGTGACACTTTAATCACACTCAGCGATACTTTAAACATACTCTGACACTTTAATCACACTCAGTTACACTTTAATAACACTCAGTGATACTTTACTCACACTGAGCGATACTTTAATCGAACTCAGCAATCCTTTAATCACACTCAGCAAATAATTACACTCAGCGATTCTTTAATCACACTCAGCGATACTTTAATCGCAATCAGTGATACGTTAACCACACTCAGCGATACTTTAATCACACGCAGCAATACTTTAATCACACTCAGCAAATAATCACACTCAGCAATTAATCACACTCAGCGATACTTTACTCACACTCAGCAAATAATCGCACTCAGCGACACTTTAATCACACTCAGTGACACTTTAATCACACTCAGCGATACTTTAATCACACTCAGCAAATAATCACACTCAGCGACACTTTAATCACACGCAGCAATACTTTAATCACACTCAGCAAATAATCGCACTCAGCGATACTTTAATCGAACTCAGCAATCCTTTAATCACACTCAGCAAATAATTACACTCAGCGATTTTTTAATCACACTCAGCGATACTTTAATCGAACTCAGTGATACGTTAATCACACTCAGTGACACTTTAATCGCACTCAGCGAAACTTTAATCACACTCAGCAAATAATTACACTCAGCGATACTTTAATCGCACTCAGTAAATAATCACACTCAGCGATAGTTTAATCACACTCAGCGACACTTTAATCGCACTCCGCAAATAATCACGTTCAGCAAATAATCACACTCAGCGATACTTTAATCACAAACTGCAAGTAATCGCACTCAGCGAGTCTTTAATCACACTCAGTGACAATTTAATCACACTCAGCGATACTTTTATCACACTCAACGATACTTTAATCAGACTCAGCAAATAATCACTCTCATCGATACTTTAATCACACTCAGAAATACTTTAATCACACTCAACAAATTATCACACTCAGTGAAACTTTAATCACACTCAGCGATAAATTACTCACACTCAGCAAATAATCACACTCAGCGACACTTTAATCACACTCAACAAATAATCACACTCAGTGAAACTTTAATCACACTCAGTGAAACTTTAATCACACTCAGCGATAAATTAATCACACTCAGCAAATAATCACACTTAGTGACACTTTAATCACACTCAGCGATACTTTAAACATACTCTGACACTTTAATCACACTCAGTTACACTTTAATAACACTCAGTGATACTTTACTCACACTGAGCGATACTTTAATCGAACTCAGCAATCCTTTAATCACACTCAGCAAATAATTACACTCAGCGATTCTTTAATCACACTCAGCGATACTTTAATCGCAATCAGTGATACGTTAACCACACTCAGCGATACTTTAATCACACGCAGCAATACTTTAATCACACTCAGCAAATAATCACACTCAGCAATTAATCACACTCAGCGATACTTTACTCACACTCAGCAAATAATCACACTCAGCGACACTTTAATCACACTCAGTGACACTTTAATCACACTCAGCAAATAATCACACTCAGCGACACTTTAATCATACGCAGCAATACTTTAATCAAACTCAGCAAATAATCACACTCAGCAAATAATCACACTTAGCGATACTTTAATCACACTCAGCAAATAATTACACTCAGCAATAGTTTAATCACACTCAGTGATACTTTAATCACACTCAGCAAATAATCACACTCTGCAAATAATCACACTTAGTGATACTTTAAACACACTCAGCAAATAATTACACTCAGCAATAGTTTAATCACACTCAGTGATACTTTAATCGCACTCCGCAAATAATCACAATCAGCGATACTTTAATCACACTCATCAAATAATCACACTCAGCGATAGTTTAATCACACTCAGCGACACTTTAATCGCACTCCGCAAATAATCACATTCAGCAAATAATCACACTCAGCGATACTTTAATCACACTCGGCAAATAATCACACGCAGCAAATAATCACACTCAGCGATACTTTAATCACAAACTGCAAGTAATCGCACTCAGCGAGACTTTAATCACACTCAGTGACAATTTAATCACACTCAGCGATACTTTTATCACACTCAATGATACTCTAATCACACTCAGCAAATAATCACTCTCATCGATACTTTAATCACACTCGGAAATACTTTAATCACACTCAACAAATAATCACACTCAGTGAAACTTTAATCACACTCAGCGATAAATTACTCACACTCAGCAAATAATCACACTCAGCGACAATTTAATCACACTCAGCAAATAATCACACTCAGCGACACTTTAATCATACACAGCAATACTTTAATCTAACTCAGCAAATAATCACACTCAGCAAATAATCACACTTAGCTATACTTTAATCACACTCAGCAAATAATCACACTCAGCGACACTTTAATCATACGCAGGAATACTTTAATCTAACTCAGCAAATAATCACACTCAGCAAATAATCACACTTAGCAATACTTTAATCACACTCAGCAAATAATTACACTCAGCAATAGTTTAATCACACTCAGCGATACTTTAATCTCACTCAGCAAATAATCACACTCAGCGACACTTTAATCATACGCAGCAATACTTTAATCTAACTCTGCAAATAATCACACTCAGCAAATAATCACACTTAGCGATACTTTAATCACACTCAGCAAATAATTACACTCAGCAATAGTTTAATCACACTCAGTGATACTTTAATCTCACTCAGTGATACTTTAATCACACTCAGCAAATAATTACACTCAGCGATTCTTTAATCACACTCAGCGATACTTTAATCGCAATCAGTGATACGTTAACCACACTCAGCGATACTTTAATCACACGCAGCAATACTTTAATCACACTCAGCAAATAATCACACTCAGCAATTAATCACACTCAGCGATACTTTACTCACACTCAGCAAATAATCACACTCAGCGACACTTTAATCACACTCAGTGACACTTTAATCACACTCAGCAAATAATCACACTCAGCGACACTTTAATCATACGCAGCAATACTTTAATCAAACTCAGCAAATAATCACACTCAGCAAATAATCACACTTAGCGATACTTTAATCACACTCAGCAAATAATTACACTCAGCAATAGTTTAATCACACTCAGTGATACTTTAATCACACTCAGCAAATAATCACACTCTGCAAATAATCACACTTAGTGATACTTTAAACACACTTAGCAAATAATTACACTCAGCAATAGTTTAATCACACTCAGTGATACTTTAATCGCAATCAGTGATACGTTAACCACACTCAGCGATACTTTAATCACACGCAGCAATACTTTAATTACACTCAGCAAATAATCACACTCAGCAATTAATCACACTCAGCGATACTTTACTCACACTCAGCAAATAATCACACTCAGCGACACTTTAATCACACTCAGTGACACTTTAATCACACTCAGCAAATAATCACACTCAGCGACACTTTAATCATACGCAGCAATACTTTAATCAAACTCAGCAAATAATCACACTCAGCAAATAATCACACTTAGCGATACTTTAATCACACTCAGCAAATAATTACACTCAGCAATAGTTTAATCACACTCAGTGATACTTTAATCACACTCAGCAAATAATCACACTCTGCAAATAATCACACTTAGTGATACTTTAAACACACTTAGCAAATAATTACACTCAGCAATAGTTTAATCGCACTCAGCGAAACTTTAATCACACTCAGCAAATAATTACACTCAGCGATACTTTAATCGCACTCAGTAAATAATCACACTCAGCGATAGTTTAATCACACTCAGCGACACTTTAATCGCACTCCGCAAATAATCACGTTCAGCAAATAATCACACTCAGCGATACTTTAATCACAAACTGCAAGTAATCGCACTCAGCGAGTCTTTAATCACACTCAGTGACAATTTAATCACACTCAGCGATACTTTTATCACACTCAACGATACTTTAATCAGACTCAGCAAATAATCACTCTCATCGATACTTTAATCACACTCAGAAATACTTTAATCACACTCAACAAATTATCACACTCAGTGAAACTTTAATCACACTCAGCGATAAATTACTCACACTCAGCAAATAATCACACTCAGCGACACTTTAATCACACTCAACAAATAATCACACTCAGTGAAACTTTAATCACACTCAGTGAAACTTTAATCACACTCAGCGATAAATTAATCACACTCAGCAAATAATCACACTTAGTGACACTTTAATCACACTCAGCGATACTTTAAACATACTCTGACACTTTAATCACACTCAGTTACACTTTAATAACACTCAGTGATACTTTACTCACACTGAGCGATACTTTAATCGAACTCAGCAATCCTTTAATCACACTCAGCAAATAATTACACTCAGCGATTCTTTAATCACACTCAGCGATACTTTAATCGCAATCAGTGATACGTTAACCACACTCAGCGATACTTTAATCACACGCAGCAATACTTTAATCACACTCAGCAAATAATCACACTCAGCAATTAATCACACTCAGCGATACTTTACTCACACTCAGCAAATAATCACACTCAGCGACACTTTAATCACACTCAGTGACACTTTAATCACACTCAGCAAATAATCACACTCAGCGACACTTTAATCATACGCAGCAATACTTTAATCAAACTCAGCAAATAATCACACTCAGCAAATAATCACACTTAGCGATACTTTAATCACACTCAGCAAATAATTACACTCAGCAATAGTTTAATCACACTCAGTGATACTTTAATCACACTCAGCAAATAATCACACTCTGCAAATAATCACACTTAGTGATACTTTAAACACACTCAGCAAATAATTACACTCAGCAATAGTTTAATCACACTCAGTGATACTTTAATCGCACTCCGCAAATAATCACAATCAGCGATACTTTAATCACACTCATCAAATAATCACACTCAGCGATAGTTTAATCACACTCAGCGACACTTTAATCGCACTCCGCAAATAATCACATTCAGCAAATAATCACACTCAGCGATACTTTAATCACACTCGGTAAATAATCACACGCAGCAAATAATCACACTCAGCGATACTTTAATCACAAACTGCAAGTAATCGACTCAGCGAGACTTTAATCACACTCAGTGACAATTTAATCACACTCAGCGATACTTTTATCACACTCAATGATACTCTAATCACACTCAGCAATAATCACTCTCATCGATACTTTAATCACACTCGGAAATACTTTAATCACACTCAACAAATAATCACACTCAGTGAAACTTTAATCACACTCAGCGAATAAATTACTCACACTCAGCAAATAATCACACTCAGCGACAATTTAATCACACTCAGCAAATAATCACACTCAGCGACACTTTAATCATACACAGCAATACTTTAATCTAACACAGCAAATAATCACACTCAGCAATAAATCACACTTAGCTATACTTTAATCACACCTCAGCAAATAATCACACTCAGCGACACTTTAATCATACGCAGGAATACTTTAATCTAACTCAGCAAATAATCACACTCAGCAAATAATCACACTTAGCAATACTTTATCACACTCAGCAAATAATTACACTCAAGCAATAGATTAATCACACTCAGCGATACTTTAAGCCTCACTCAGCAAATATCACACTCAGGCGACACTTGACTCATACGCAGCAATACTTTTATCTAACTCTGCAAATAATCACACTCAGCAAATTAATCACACTTAGCGATACTTTAATCACACTCAGCAAATAATTACACTCAGCTATAGTTTAATCACACTCAGTGATACTTTAATCTCACTCAGTGATACTTTAATCACACTCAGCAAATAATTACACTCAGCGATTCTTTAATCCACACTCAGCGATACTTCAATCGCAAGCAGTGATACGGTTAACCACACCTCAGCGATACTATAATCACACGCAGCATAATACTTTAATCACACTCCGCAAATAAGCACACTCCAGCAATTAATCACACTCAGCGATACTTTACTCACCTCAAGCAAATAATCACACTCAGGCGGACACTTTAATCACACTCAGTGGACACTTTAATCACACTCAGCAAATAATCACACTCAGCGACACTTTAATCATACACAGCAATACTTTAATCTAACTCAGCAAATAATCACACTCAGCAAATAATCACACTTAGCAATACTTTAATCACACTCAGCAAATAATTACACTCAGCAATAGTTTAATCACACTCAGCGATACTTTAATCTCACTCAGCAAATAATCACACTCAGCGACACTTTAATCATACGCAGCAATACTTTAATCTAACTCTGCAAATAATCACACTCAGCAAATAATCACACTTAGCGATACTTTAATCACACTCAGCAAATAATTACACTCAGCAATAGTTTAATCACACTCAGTGATACTTTAATCTCACTCAGTGATACTTTAATCACACTCAGCAAATAATTACACTCAGCGATTCTTTAATCACACTCAGCGATACTTTAATCGCAATCAGTGATACGTTAACCACACTCAGCGATACTTTAATCACACGCAGCAATACTTTAATCACACTCAGCAAATAATCACACTCAGCAATTAATCACACTCAGCGATACTTTACTCACACTCAGCAAATAATCACACTCAGCGACACTTTAATCACACTCAGTGACACTTTAATCACACTCAGCAAATAATCACACTCAGCGACACTTTAATCATACGCAGCAATACTTTAATCAAACTCAGCAAATAATCACACTCAGCAAATAATCACACTTAGCGATACTTTAATCACACTCAGCAAATAATTACACTCAGCAATAGTTTAATCACACTCAGTGATACTTTAATCACACTCAGCAAATAATCACACTCTGCAAATAATCACACTTAGTGATACTTTAAACACACTTAGCAAATAATTACACTCAGCAATAGTTTAATCACACTCAGTGATACTTTAATCGCAATCAGTGATACGTTAACCACACTCAGCGATACTTTAATCACACGCAGCAATACTTTAATCACACTCAGCAAATAATCACACTCAGCAATTAATCACACTCAGCGATACTTTACTCACACTCAGCAAATAATCACACTCAGCGACACTTTAATCACACTCAGTGACACTTTAATCACACTCAGCAAATAATCACACTCAGCGACACTTTAATCATACGCAGCAATACTTTAATCAAACTCAGCAAATATTCACACTCAGCAAATAATCACACTTAGCGATACTTTAATCACACTCAGTGACACTTTAATCACACTCAGCAAATAATTACACTCAGCAATAGTTTAATCACACTCAGTGATACTTTAATCACACTCAGCAAATAATCACACTCTGCAAATAATCACACTTAGTGATACTTTAAACACACTTAGCAAATAATTACACTCAGCAATAGTTTAATCACACTCAGTGATACTTTAATCGCACTCCGCAAATAATCACAATCAGCGATACTTTAATCACACTCATCAAATAATCACACTCAGCGATAGTTTAATCACACTCAGCGACACTTTAATCGCACTCCGCAAATAATCACATTCAGCAAATAATCACACTCAGCGATACTTTAATCACACTCGGCAAATAATCACACGCAGCAAATAATCACACTCAGCGATACTTTAATCACAAACTGCAAGTAATCGCACTCAGCGATACTTTTATCACACTCAATGATACTCTAATCACACTCAGCAAATAATCACTCTCATCGATACTTTAATCACACTCGGAAATACTTTAATCACACTCAACAAATAATCACACTCAGTGAAACTTTAATCACACTCAGCGATAAATTACTCACACTCAGCAAATAATCACACTCAGCGACAATTTAATCACACTCAGCAAATAATCACACTCAGCGACACTTTAATCATACGCAGCAATACTTTAATCTAACTCAGCAAATAATCACACTCAGCAAATAATCACACTTAGCTATACTTTAATCACACTCAGCAAATAATCACACTCAGCGACACTTTAATCATACGCAGGAATACTTCAATCTAACTCAGCAAATAATCACACTCAGCAAATAAGCACACTTAGCAATACTTTAATCACACTCAGCAAATAATTACACTCAGCAATAGTTTAATCACACTCAGCGATACTTTAATCTCACTCAACAAATAATCACACTCAGCGACACTTTAATCATACGCAGCAATACTTTAATCTAACTCTGCAAATAATCACACTCAGCAAATAATCACACTTAGCGATACTTTAATCACACTCAGCAAATAATTACACTCAGCAATAGTTTAATCACACTCAGTGATACTTTAATCTCACTCAGTGATACTTTAATCTCACTCAGCAAATAATCACACTCAGCGATACTTTAATCGCACACAGCTAATAATCACACTCAGTGACACTTTAATCGCACTCAGCGATACTTTAATCACACTCAGCAAATAATCACACTCAGCGATACTTTAGTCACACTCAGCGATACTTTAATCACACACAGCTAATAATCACACTCAGTGACACTTTAATCGCACTCAGCGATACTTTAATCACACTCAGCAAATAATCACACTCAGCGATACTTTAATCATACGCAGCAATACTTTAATCTAACTCAGCAAATAATCACACTCAGCAAATAATCACACTCAGCAACACTTTAATCATACGCAGCAATACTTTAATCAAACTCAGCAAATAATCACACTCAGCAAATAATCACACTTAGCGATACTTTAATCACACTCAGCAAATAATTACACTCAGCAATAGTTTAATCACACTCAGTGATACTTTAATCACACTCAGCAAATAATCACACTCTGCAAATAATCACACTTAGCGATACTTTAATCACACTCAGCAAATAATTACACTCAGCAATAGTTTAATCACACTCAGCGATACTTTAATCTCACTCAGCAAATAATCACACTCAGCGACACTTTAATCATACGCAGCAATACATTAATCTAACTGTGCAAATAATCACACTCAGCAAATAATCACACTTAGCAAATAATTACACTCAGCAATACTTTAATCACACTCAATGATACTTTATTCGAACTCAGCAAATAATCACACTCAGCGATAATTTAATCACACTCAGCGATACTTTAATCCCACTCAGCAAATAATCACACTCAACGATATGTTAATCATACACAGCGATACTTTAATCTCACTCAGCAAATAATCACGCTCAGCGACACTTTAATCACACTCAGTGACACTTTAATCGCACTCAGCGATACTTTAATCGCACTCAGCAAATAATCACACTCAGCGACACTTTAATCACACTCAGCAATACTTTAATTACACTCAGCAAATAATCACACTCAGCAATACTTTAATCACGCTCAGCGATACTTTAATCACACTCAGCAAATAATCACACTCAACGATATGTTAATCACACACAGCGATTCTTTAAAATCACTCAGCAAATAATCACACTCAGCAATACTTTGATCACACTCAACGATGCTTTAAACACACATAACGACACTTTAATCACACTCAGCGATACTTTAATCACACTCAGCAATACTTTAATCACACTCAGTGACACCTTAAACACACTCAGCGACACATTAATTACACTCAGCGATACTTTAATCGCACTTAGCAACCAATCACACTCGGCGATACTTTAATCACAATCAGTGACATTTTCATCACACTCAGAGACACTTTAATCAAACAGTGATACCTTAATCGCACACAGCAAATAATCACTCTCAGCGATATTTTCATCACACTCAGTGATACTTTAATCACACTCAGCGATACTTTTATCACACTCAGAGATACTTTAATCACACTCAGCAAATAATCACACTCAGCGATACTTATTCACGCTCAGCGATACTTTAGTCACACTCAGCAATAATCACACTCAGCGACACATTAATCACACTCAGCGATACTTTAATCACACTCAGCAAATAATCACACTCAGCGACACTTTAATCATACGCAGCAATACTTTAATCAAACTCAGCAAATAATCACACTCAGCAAATAATCACACTTAGCAATACTTTAATCACACTCAGCAAATAATTACACTCAGCAATAGTTTAATCACACTCAGCGATACTTTAATCACACTCAGCAAATAATCACACTCTGCAAATAATCACACTCAGCGACACTTTAATCACACGCAGCAATACTTTAATCAAACTCAGCAAATAATCACACTCAGCAAATAATCACACTTAGTGATAATTTAAACACACTCAGCAAATAATTACACTCAGCAATAGTTTAATCACACTCAGCGACACTTTAATCACATGCAGCAATACTTTAATCACACTCAGCAAATAATCACACTCAGCGATAATTTAATCACACTCGGCGATACTTTAATCACACTCAGCAAATAATCACACTCAGCGATAGTTTAATCACACTCAGCGACACTTTAATAGCACTCCGCAAATAATCACGTTCAGCAAATAATCACACTCAGCGATACTTTATTCACACTCAGCAAATAATCACACGCAGCAAATAATAACACTCAGCGATACTTTTATCACAAACTGCAAATAATCGCACTCAGCGACACTTTAATCACACTCAGTGACAATTTAATCACACTCAGCGATACTTTTATCACACTCAACGATACTTTAATCACACTCAGCAAATAATCACTCTCAGCGATACTTTAATCACACTCGGCGATACTTTAATCACACTCAACAAATAATCATACTCAGTGAAACTTTAATCACACTCAGCGATAAATTACTCACACTCAGCAAATAATCACACTCGGCGACACTTTAATCACACTCAACAAATAATCACACTCAGTGAAACTTTAATCACACTCAGCGATAAATTAATCACACTCAGCAAATAATCACACTCAGTGAAACTTTAATCACACTCAGCGATACTTTAAACATACTCTGACACTTTAATCACACTCAGTTAAATTTAATAACACTCAGCGATACTTTAATCGAACTCAGCAATCCTTTAATCACACTCAGCAAATAATTACACTCAGCGATTCTTTAATCACACTCAGCGATACTTTAATCGCAATCAGTGATACGTTAACCACACTCAGCGATACTTTAATCACACGCAGCAATACTTTAATCACACTCAGCAAATAATCACACTCAGCAATTAATCACACTCAGTGATACTTTAATCACACTCAGCAAATAATCACACTCAGCGACACTTTAATCACACTCAGCAAATAAACGCACTCCGCGATACTTTAATCGAACTCAGCAATCCTTTAATCACACTCAGCAAATAATTACACTCAGCGATTCTTTAATCACACTCAGCAATACTTTAATCGCACTCAGTGATACGTTAACCACACAGCGATACTTTAATCACACACAGCAATACTTTAATCACACTCAGCAAATAATCACACTCAGCAAATATTCACACTCAGCGATACTTTAATCACACTCAGCAAATAATCGCACTCAGCGACACTTTAATCACACTCAGTGACACTTTAATCGCACTCGGCGATACTTTAATCACACTCAGCAAATAATCACACTCAGCGACACTTTAATCATACGCAGCAATACTTTAATCTAATTCAGCAAATAATCACACTCAGCAAATAATCACACTTAGCTATACTTTAATCACACTCAGCAAATAATTACTATCAGCAATAGTTTAATCACACTCAGTGATACTTTAATCTCACTCAGCAAATAATCTCACTCAGCGATACTTTAATCATACGTAGCAATACTTTAATCTAACTCAGCAAATAATCACACTCAGCAAATAACCACACTTAGCGATACTTTAATCACACTCAGCAAATAATTACACTCAGCAATAGTTTAATCACACTCAGCGATACTTTAATCTCACTCAGCAAATAATCACACTCATCGATATTTTAATCACACTCAGCAAATAATCACATTCTGCAAATAATCACACTCAACGACATTTTAATCACAAGCAGCAATACTTTAATCACACTCAGCAAATAATCACACTCAGCGATACTTTAATCACACTCGGCGATACTTTAATCACACTCAGCAAATCATCACACTCAGCGATAATTTAATCACACTCTACAAATTATCACACTCAGCGATAGTTTAATCACACTCAGCGACACTTTAATCGCACTCCGCAAATAATCACGTTCAGCAAATAATCACACTCAGCGATACTTTATTCACACTCAGCAAATAATCACACGCAGCAAATAATCATACTCAGCGCTACTTTAATCACAAACTGCAAGTAATCGCACTCAGCGACACTTTAATCACACTCAGTGACAATTTAATCACACTCAGCGATACCTTTATCACACTCAGCGATACTTTAATCACACTCAGCTAATAATCACACTCAGCGATAGTTTAATCACACTGAGTGATACTTTAATCACACTCAATGATACTTTAATCGAACTCAGCAAACAATCACACTCAGCGCTAATTTAATCACACTCAGCGATACTTTAATCACACTCAGCAAATAATCACACTCAGCGATATTTTAACCACACACAGCGATACTTTAATCTCACTCAGCAAATAATCACACTCCGTAAATACTCACACTCAGCAAATAATCACACTCAGTGATACTTTAATCACACTCAGCAACACTTTAATCGCACAGTGATACTTTAATCGCACACAGCAAATAATCACTCTCAGAGATATTTTCATCACACTCAGTGATACTTTAATCACACTCAGCGGTACTTTTATCACACTCAGCGATTCTTTAATCACACTCAGCAAGTAATCACACTCAGCGATATTTTAATCACACACAGCGATACTTTAATCTCACTCAGCAAATAATCACACTTAGCGATACTTTAATAACATTCAGCAAATAATCACACTCGGTGACACTTTAATCACACTCAGCAAATAATCACACTCAGCAATACTTTAATCACACTCAACGATACTTTAAACACACTCAACGACACTTTAATCACACTCAGCGATACTTTAATCACACTCAGCCATACTTGAATCGAACTAAGCAATCCTTTAATCACACTCAGAAAATAATTACACTCAGCGAATATTTAATCACACTCATCAAATAATCACACTCAGCAAATAATCGCACTCAGCAATATATTAATCACACTCAGCAAATAATCACACTCAGCGACACTTTAATCACACTCAGCAAATAATCGCACTCAGTGACACTTTAATCAAACTCAGTGATAAATTAATCACACTCAGCAAATATTCACACTCAGTGACACTTTAAATCACACTCAGCGATACTTTAATCACACTCTGACACTTTAATCACACTCAGTGACACTTTAATCACACACAGTGATACTTTAATCACACTCAGCAAATAATCCCACTCAGCGACACTTTAATCACACTCAGCGACACTTTACTCACACTCAGTGTCACATTAATCACACTCAGCGATACTTTAATCACACTCAGCAATTAATCACACGCAGCGACACTTTAATCACATGCGGCGATACATTAATCACACTCAGCAAATAATCACACTCAGCGATACTTTAATCACACCCAGCAAATAATCACACCCAGCGATAATTTAATCAAGCTCAGCAAATAATCACATTCAGCGATACTTTAATCACACTCAGCAAATAATCACACTCAGCGACAATTTAATCACACTCAGCAAATAATCACACTCAGCGATACTTGAATCACGCCAAGTGATACTTTAATCACACTCAGTGATACTTTAATCGCACTCAGCAAATATTCACACTCAGCGATACTTTAATCACACTCAGCGATACTTTTATCACACTCAGCAAATAATCACACTCAGCGATACTTTAATCACACTCAGCGACACTTTAATCACACGCAGCAATACTTTAATCGCACTGAGCGATACTTTAATCGCACTCAGTGATACTTTAATCACACTCAGCGATACTTTAACCACACTCAGCGATTCTTTAATCACACTCAGCAATACTTTAATCGCACTGAGCGATACTTTAATCGCACTCAGTGATACTTTAATCACACTCAGCGATACTTTAACCACACTCAGCGATTCTTTAATCACACTCAGCGATACTTTAACCACACTCAGCGATTCTTTAATCACACTCAGCGATACTTTCATCGCACACAGTGATACTTTAATCACACTCAGCGATTCTTTAATCAAATTCACAGATACTTTATTCGCACTCAGCGACACTTTAATCACACGCAGCAATACTTTAATCGCACTGAGCGATACTTTAATCGCACTCAGTGATACTTTAATCACACTCAGCGATACTTTAACCACACTCAGCGATTCTTTAATCACACTCAGCGATACTTTAACCACACTCAGCGATTCTTTAATCACACTCAGCGATACTTTCATCGCACACAGTGATACTTTAATCACACTCAGCGATTCTTTAATCAAATTCACAGATACTTTATTCGCACTCAGTGATACTTTAATCACACGCAGCGATACTTTAATCACACTCAGGGATACTTTATTCACACTCAGCGATACCTTAATCACACTCAGCGATACTTTAATCGCACTCAGCGATGCTTTGATCGCACTCAGCGAATAATCACACTCAGCGATACTTTAATCACACTCAGCAAATAATCGCACTCAGCGACACTTTAATCACATGCAGCGATACTTTAATCACACTCAGTAAATAATCACACTCAGTAAATAATCACACTCAGTGACACTTTAATCACATGCAGCGATACTTTAATCACACTCAGTAAATAATCTCACTCAGCAAATAATCACAATCAGCGATACATTAATCGCACTCAGCGATACATTAATCACACTCAGCGATACTTTAATCACTCTCAGCAAATAATCACACTTAGCGATACTTTAATCACACTCAGCAAATAATCACTTTCAGCGACACTTTAATCACACTCAGCAATCCTTTAATCGCACTCAGCAATACTTTAAACCTACTCAGCGACACTTTAATCACTCTCAGTGATACTTTAATCACACTCAGCGACTCTTTAATCACCCTCAGCGACACTTTAATCACACTCAGCGATACTTTAATCACACTCAGCGATACTTTATTCACACTCAGCGATACTTTAATCGCACTCAGCGATGCTTTAATCACACTCAGTAAATAATCACACAGCAAATAATCACACTCAGCGACACTTTAATCACACTCAGTGACACTTGAATCACACTCAGCAAATAATCACACTTAGCGATACTTTAATAACATTCAGCAAATAATCACACTCAGCGACACTTTAATCACACTCAGCAAATAATCACACTCAGCTATACTTCAATCACACTCAACGATACTTTAAACACACTCAACGACACTTTAATCACACTCAGCGATACTTAAATCACACTCAGCCATAATTGAATCGAACTCAGCAATCCTTTAATCACACTCAGAAAATAATTACACTCAGCGATTATTTAATCACACTCATCAAATAATCACACTCAGCAAATAATCGCACTCAGCAATATATTAATCACACTCAGCAAATAATCCCACTCAGCGACACTTTAATCACACTCAGCAAATAATCGCACTCAGTGACACTTTAATCAAACTCAGTGATAAATTAATCACACTCAGCAAATATTCACACTCAGTGACACTTTAAATCACACTCAGCGATACTTTAATCACACTCAGTGACACTTTAATCACACACAGTGATACTTTAATCGCACTCAGCAAATAAGAACACTCAGCGACACTTTAATCACACTCAGCGATACTTTAATCGCACTCAGCAAATAATCACACTCAGCAAATAATCACATTCAGCGACAATTTAATCACACTCAGCAATCCTTTAATCGCACTCAGCAATACTTTAATCACAATCAGCAATCCTTTAATCACACTCAGTAATACTTTAAAACTACTCAGCGACACTTTAATCACTCTCAGTGATACTTTAATCACACTCAGCGACTCTTTAATCACCCTCAGCGACACTTTAATCACACTCAGCGATACTTTATTCACACTCAGCGATACTTTAATCGCACTCAGCGATGCTTTAATTGCACTCAGCGAATAATCACACTCAGCGATACTTTAATCACACTCAGTAAATAATCACACAGCAAATAATCACACTCAGCGACACTTTAATCACATGCAGCGATACTTTAATCATACTCAGCAAATAATCACACTCAGCAACACTTTAATCACACTCATTGACACTTTAATCACACTCAGTGACACTTTAATCACACTCAGCAAATAATCACACTTAGCGATACTTTAATAACATTCAGCAAATAATCACTCTAAGCGACACTTTAATCACACTCAGCAAATAATCACACTCAGCAATACTTTAATCACACTCAACGATACATTAAACACACTCAATGACACTTTAATCACACTCAGCGATACTTTAATCACACTCAGCCATAATTGAGTCGAACTCAGCAATCCTTTAATCACACTCAGAAAATAATTACACTCAGCGATTATTTAATCACACTCATCAAATAATCACACTCAGCAAATAATCGCACTCAGCAATATATTAATCACACTCAGCAAATAATCCCACTCAGCGACACTTTAATCCCACTCAGCAAATAATCGCACTCAGTGACACTTTAATCAAACTCAGTGATAAATTAATCACACTCAGCAAATATTCACACTCAGTGACACTTTAAATCACACTCAGCGATACTTTAATCACACTCTGACACTTTAATCACACTCAGTGACACTTTAATCACACACAGTGATACTTTAATCACACTCAGCAAATTAGCACACTCAGCGACACTTTAATCACACTCAGCGATACTTTAATCACACTCAGTGACACTTTAATCACACTCAGCGATATTTTAATTACACTCAGCAAATAATCACACTCAGCGATATTTTAATCACACTGAGTGATACTTTAATCACACTCAATGATACTTTAATCGAACTCAGCAAATAATCACACTCAGCGCTAATTTAATCACAATCAGCGATACTTTAATCACACTCAGCAAATAATCACACTCAGCGATATTTTAATCACACACAGCGATACTTTAATCTCACTCAGCAAATAATCATACTCAGCAATAGTTTAAAAACACTCAACGACACGTTATTCACACTCAGCGATACTTTAATCACACTCAGCAATACTTTAATCACACTCAGTGACACTTTAAACACACTCAGCGACACTTTAATTACACTCAGCGATACTTTAATCGCACTCAGCAAATAATCACACTCAGCGATACTTTAATCACACTCAGTGACATTTTAATCACACTCAGCGACACTTTAATCGCACAGTGATACTTTAATCGCACACAGCAAATAATCACTCTCAGCGTTATTTTCATCACACTCAGTGATACTTTAATCACACTCAGCGATACTATTATCACACTCAGCGATACTTTAATCACACTCAGCAAATAATCACACTTAGCGATATTTTAATCACACACAGCGATACTTTAATCTCACTCAGCAAATAATCACACTTAGCGATACTTTAATAACATTCAGCAAATAATCACACTCAGCGACACTTTAATCACACTCAGCAAATAATCACACTCAGCAATACTTTAATCACACTCAACGATACTTTAAACACACTCAACGACACTTCAATCACACTCAGCGATACTTTAATCACACTCAGCCATACTTGAATCGAACTCAGCAATCCTTTAATCACACTCAGAAAATAATTACACTCAGCGATTATTTAATCACACTCATCAAATAATCACACTCAGCAAATAATCGCACTCAGCAATATATTAATCACACTCAGCAAATAATCCCACTCAGCGACACTTTAATCACACTCAGCAAATAATCGCACTCAGTGACACTTTAATCAAACTCAGTGATAAATTAATCACACTCAGCAAATATTCACACTCAGTGACACTTTAAATCACACTCAGCGATACTTTAATCACACTCCGACACTTTAATCACACTCAGTGACACTTTAATCACACACAGTGATACTTTAATCACACTCAGCAAATAAGCACACTCAGCGACACTTTAATCACACTCAGCGATACTTTAATCACACTCAGCAAATAATCACACTCTGCAAATAATCACACTCAGCGATACTTTAATCAAACTCAGCAAATAATCACACTCAGCAAATAATCACACTTAGTGATACTTTAAACACACTCATCAAATAATCACACTCAGCGATAATTTAATCAAACTCAGCAAATAATCACACTCAGCGATACTTTAATCGCACTCAGCAAATAATCACACTCAGTGACACTTTAAGCACACTCTGCGATACTTTAATCACACTCAGCAAATAATCACACTCAGCGACAATTTAATCACACTTAGCAAATAATCACACTCAGCGATACTTTAATCGCACTCAGCAAATAATCACACTCAGTGACACTTTAATCACACTCAGCGATGCTTTAATTACACTCAGCAAATAATCACACTCAGCGATACTTTAATCATGCTCAGCGATACTTTAGTCACACTCAGCGATACTTTATTCACACTCAGCTAATAATCACACTCAGCAATATTTTACTCACACTGAGTGATACTTTAATCACACTCAATGATACTTTAATCGAACTCAGCAAATAATCACACTCAGCGATATTTTAATCACACACAGCGATACTTTAATCTCACTCAGCAAATAATCACACTCAGCAATAGTTTAAACACACTCAACGACACTTTAATCGCACTCAGCGATACTTTAATCACACTCAGCGATACTTTAATCACACTCAGTGACACTTTAAACACACTCAGCGATACTTTAATCACACTCAGCAAATAATCACACTCAGCGATACTTTAATCACACTCAGTGACATTTTAATCACACTCAGCGACACTTTTATCACACTCAACGATACTTTAATCACACTCAGCAAATAATCACACTCAGCGATATTTTAATCACACACAGCGATACTTTAATCTCACTCAGCAAATAATCACACTTAGCGATACTTTAATAACATTCAGCAAATAATCACACTCAGCGACACTTTAATCACACTCAGCAAATAATCACACTCAGCAATACTTTAATCACACTCAACGATACTTTAAACACACTCAACGACACTTTAATCACACTCAGCGATACTTTAATCACACTCAGCCATAATTGAATCGAACTCAGCAATCCTTTAATCACACTCAGAAAATAATTACACTCAGCGATTATTTAATCACACTCATCAAATAATCACACTCAGCAAATAATCGCACTCAGCAATATATTAATCACACTCAGCAAATAATCACACTAAGCGACACTTTAATCACACTCAGCAAATAATCGCACTCAGTGACACTTTAATCACACTCAGTGACACTTTAATCAAACTCAGTGATAAATTAATCACACTCAGCAAATATTCACACTCAGTGACACTTTAAATCACACTCAGCGATACTTTAATCACACTCTGACACTATAATCACACTCAGTGACACTTTAATCAAACACAGTGATACTTTAATCACACTCAGCAAATAAGCACACTCGGCGACACTTTAATCACACTCAGCGATACTTTAATCACACTCAGTGACACTTTAATCACACTTAGCGATACTTTAATTACACTCAGCAAATAATCACACTCAGCGATATTTTAATCACACTGAGTGTTACTTTAATCACACTCAATGATACTTTAATCGAACTCAGCAAACAATCACACTCAGCGCTAATTTAATCACAATCAGCGATACTTTAATCACACTCAGCAAATAATCACACTCAGCGATATTTTAATCACACACAGCGATACTTTAATCTCACTCAGCAAATAATCACACTCAGCAATAGTTTAAACACACTCAACGACACTTTAATCACACTCAGCGATACTTTAATCACACTCAGCAATACTTTAATCACACTCAGTGACACCTTAAACACACTCAGCGACACTTTAATTACACTCAGCGATACTTTAATCGCACTCAGCAAATAATCACACTCAGCGATACTTTAATCACACTCAGTGACATTTTAATCACACTCAGCGACACTTTAATCGCACAGTGATACTTTAATCGCACACAGCAAATAATCACTCTCAGCGTTATTTTCATCACACTCAGTGATACTTTAATCACACTCAGCGATACTTTTATCACAATCAGCGATACTTTAATCACACTCAGCAAATAATCACACTCAGCGATATTTTAATCACACACAGCGATACTTTAATCTCACTCAGCAAATAATCACACTTAGCGATACTTTAATAACATTCAGCAAATAATCACACTAAGCGACACTTTAATCACACTCAGCAAATAATCACACTCAGCAATACTTTAATCACACTCAACGATACTTTAAACACACTCAGCGACACTTTAATCACACTCAGCGATACTTTAATCACACTCAGCCATACTTGAATCGAACTCAGCAATCCTTTAATCACACTCAGAAAATAATTACACTCAGCGATTATTTAATCACACTCATCAAATAATCACACTCAGCAAATAATCGCACTCAGCAATATATTAATCACACTCAGCAAATAATCACACTAAGCGACACTTTAATCACACTCAGCAAATAATCGCACTCAGTGACACTTTAATCAAACTCAGTGATAAATTAATCACACTCAGCAAATATTCACACTCAGTGACACTTTAAATCACACTCAGCGATACTTTAATCACACTCTGACACTTTAATCACACTCAGTGACACTTTAATCACACTTAGCGATACTTTAATTACACTCAGCAAATAATCACACTCAGCGATATTTTAATCACACAGAGTGTTACTTTAATCACACTCAATGATACTTTAATCGAACTCAGCAAACAATCACACTCAGCGCTAATTTAATCACAATCAGCGATACTTTAATCACACTCAGCAAATAATCACACTCAGCGATATTTTAATCACACACAGCGATACTTTAATCTCACTCAGCAAATAATCACACTCAGCAATAGTTTAAACACACTCAACGACACTTTAATCACACTCAGCGATACTTTAATCACACTCAGCAATACTTTAATCACACTCAGTGACACCTTAATCACACTCAGCGACACTTTAATTACACTCAGCGATACTTTAATCGCACTCAGCAAATAATCACACTCAGCGATACTTTAATCACACTCAGTGACATTTTAATCACACTCAGCGACACTTTAATCGCACAGTGATACTTTAATCGCACACAGCAAATAATCACTCTCAGCGTTATTTTCATCACACTCAGTGATACTTTAATCACACTCAGCGATACTTTTATCACAATCAGCGATACTTTAATCACACTCAGCAAATAATCACACTCAGCGATATTTTAATCACACACAGCGATACTTTAATCTCACTCAGCAAATAATCACACTTAGCGATACTTTAATAACATTCAGCAAATAATCACACTAAGCGACACTTTAATCACACTCAGCAAATAATCACACTCAGCAATACTTTAATCACACTCAACGATACTTTAAACACACTCAACGACACTTTAATCACACTCAGCGATACTTTAATCACACTCAGCCATACTTGAATCGAACTCAGCAATCCTTTAATCACACTCAGAAAATAATTACACTCAGCGATTATTTAATCACACTCATCAAATAATCACACTCAGCAAATAATCGCACTCAGCAATATATTAATCACACTCAGCAAATAATCACACTAAGCGACACTTTAATCACACTCAGCAAATAATCGCACTCAGTGACACTTTAATCAAACTCAGTGATAAATTAATCACACTCAGCAAATATTCACACTCAGTGACACTTTAAATCACACTCAGCGATACTTTAATCACACTCTGACACTTTAATCACACTCAGTGACACTTAAATCAAACACAGTGATACTTTAATCACACTCAGCAAATAAGCACACTCAGCGATATTTTAATCACACTCAGTGCATAATTACACTCCGTAAATACTCACACTCAGCAAATAATCACACTCAGTGATCCTTTAATCACACTCAGCAAATAATCACACTCAGCGACACTTTAATCACATGCAGCGATACTTTAATCACACTCAGTAAATAATCACACTCAGCAAATAATCACAATCAGCGATACTTTAATCACACTCAGCGATACATTAATCTCACTCAGCGATACTTTAATCACACTCAGCAAATAATCGCACTCAGCGACACTTTAAGCACACTCTGCGATACTTTAATCACACTCAGCAAATAATCACATTCAGCGACACTTTAATCACACTCAGCAATCCTTTAATCGCACTCAGCAATACTTTAATCACAATCAGCAATCCTTTAATCACACTCAGTAATACTTTAAACCTACTCAGCGACACTTTAATCACTCTCAGTGATACTTTAATCACACTCAGCGACTCTTTAATCACTTTCAGCGACACCTTAATCACACTCAGCGATACTTTAATCACACTCAGCGATACTTTAATCACACTCAGCGATACTTTATTCACACTCAGTAATACTTTAATCGCACTCAGCGATGCTTTAATTGCACTCAGCGAATAATCACACTCAGCGATACTTTAATCACACTCAGCAAATAATCACACTCAGCAAATAATCGCACTCAGCGACACTTTAATCACATGCAGCGATACTTTAATCATACTCAGCAAATAATCACACTCAGCGACACTTTAATCACACTCAGTAAATAATCACACTCAGTAAATAATCACACTCAGCGATACTTTAATCACACTCAGCAAATAATCAGACTGAGCGACACTTTAATCACACTCAGCAAATAATCAGACTGAGCGACACTTTATTCACACTCAGCAAATAATCACACTCAGCGATACTTTAATCACACTCAGTGCATAATCACACTCCGTAAATACTCACACTCAGCAAATAATCACACTCAGCGACACTTTAATCACACTCAGCAAATAATCACACTCAGCGATACTTTAATCACACTCAGTAAATAATCACACTCAGCAAATAATGACACTCAGCAAATAATCACAATCAGCGATACTTTAATCACACTCAGCGATACATTAATCACACTCAGCGATACTTTAATCACACTCAGCGATACTTTAATTGAACTCACCGATATTTTAATCGCACTCAGCGATACTTTAATCGCATTCAGCGATTCTTTAATCACACTCAGCATATAATCACACTCAGCGATTCTTCAATCACACTCAGCGATATTTTAATCGCACTCAGTGATACTTTAATCACACTCAGTGACATTTTAATCACACTCAGCGACACTTTTATCACACTCAGCGATACTTTAATCACACTCAGCAAATAATCACACTCAGCGACACTTTAATCACATGCAGCGATACTTTAATCACACTCAGTAAATAATCACACTCAGTAAATAATCACACTCAGCGATACTTTAATCACACTCAGCAAATAATCACACTCAGTGCTACTTTAATCACACTCAGCAAATAATCAGACTGAGCGGCACTTTATTCACACTCAGCAAATAATCACACTCAGCGATACTTTAATCACACTCAGTGCATAATCACACTCCGTAAATACTCACACTCAGCAAATAATCACACTCAGTGATACTTTAATCACACTCAGCAAATAATCACACTCAGCGACACTTTAATCACACTCAGCAAATAATCAGACTCAGCGATACTTTAATCACACTCAGTAAATAATCACACTCAGCAAATAATCACACTCAGCAAATAATCACAATCAGCGATACTTTAATCACACTCAGCGATACATTAATCACACTCAGCGATACTTTAATCACACTCAGCGATACTTTAATTGAACTCAGCGGTATTTTAATCGCACTCAGCGATACTTTAATCGCATTCAGCGATACTTTAATCACACTCAGCAAATAATCACACTCAGCGATTCTTCAATCACACTCAGCGATATTTTAATCGCACTCAGTGATACTTTAACCACACTCAACGATACTTTAATCACACTCAGCGATACTTTAATCACACTCAGCAAATAATCACACTCAGCAATCTATTAATCACACTCAGCAAATAATCACACTCAATGACACTTTAATCACACTCAGCGATATATTAATCACACTCAGCAAATATTCACACTCAGTGACACTTTAATCACACTCAGCGATACTTTAAACACACTCAACGACACTTTAATCACACTCAGCGATACTTTAATCACACTCAGCCATACTTGAATCGAACTCAGCAATCCTTTAATCACACTCAGAAAATAATTACACTCAGCGATTATTTAATCACACTCATCAAATAATCACACACAGCAAATAATCGCACTCAGCAATATATTAATCACACTCAGCAAATAATCGCACTCAGTGACACTTTAATCAAACTCAGTGATAAATTAATCACACTCAGCAAATATTCACACTCAGTGACACTTTAAATCACACTCAGCGATACTTTAATCACACTCTGACACTTTAATCACATTCAGTGACACTTTAATCACACACAGTGATACTTTAATCACACTCAGCAAATAATCCCACTCAGCGATACTTTAATCACAATCAGTGACATTTTAATCACACTCAGCAACACTTTAATCGCACAGTGATACTTTAATCGCACACAGCAAATAATCACTCTCAGCGATATTTTCATCACACTCAGTGATAATTTAATCACACTCAGCGATACTTTTATCACAATCAGCGATACTTTAATCACACTCAGCAAATAATCACACTCAGCGATATTTTAATCACACACAGCGATACTTTAATCTCACTCAGCAAATAATCACACTTAGCGATACTTTAATAACATTCAGCAAATAATCACACTCAGCGACACTTTAATCACACTCAGCAAATAATCACACTCAGCAATACTTTAATCACACTCAACGATACTTTAAACACACTCAACGACACTTTAATCACACTCAGCGATACTTTAATCACACTCAGCCATACTTGAATCGAACTCAGTAATCCTTTAATCACACTCAGAAAATAATTACACTCAGCGATTATTTAATCACACTCATCAAATAATCACACTCAGCATTTAATCGCACTCAGCAATATATTAATCACACTCAGCAAATAATCACACAAAGCGACACTTTAATCACTCTCAGCAAATAATCGCACTCAGTGACACTTTAATCAAACTCAGTGATAAATTAATCACACCCTCAGCAAATATTCACACTCAGTGACACTTTAAATCACACTCAGCGATACTTTAATCACACTCTGACACTTTAATCACACTCAGTGACACTTTAATCACAAACAGTGATACTTTAATCACACTCAGCAAATAAGCACACTCAGCGACACTTTAATCACACTCAGCGATACTTTAATCACACTCAGCAAATAATCACACTCTGCAAATAATCACACTCAACGACACGTTAATCACACGCCGCAATACATTAATCAAACTCAGCAAATAATCACACTCAGCAAATAATCACACTTAGTGATACTTTAAACACACTCATCAAATAATCACACTCAGCGATAATTTAATCAAACTCAGCAAATAATCACACTCAGCGATACTTTAATCACACTCAGCGATTCTTTAATCACACTCAGAGATACTTTAATCACACTCAGTGATACTTTAATCACACTCAGCGATACTTTAATCACACTCAGCGATACTTTAATCATGCTCAGCGATACTTTAGGCACACTCAGCGATACTTTAATCACACTCAGCTAATAATCACACTCAGCAATATTTTACTCACACTGAGTGATACTTTAATCACACTCAATGATACTTTAATCGAACTCAGCAAATAATCACACTCAGCGATATTTTAATCACACACAGCAATACTTTAATCTCACTCAGCAAATAATCACACTCAGCAATAGTTTAAACACACACAGTGACACTTTAATCACACTCAGCGATACTTTAATCACACTCAGTGACACTTTAAACACACTCAGCAATACTTTAATCACACTCAGTGACACTTTAAACACACTCAGCGATACTTTAATCACACTCAGCAAATAATCACACTCAGTGCTACTTTAATCACACTCAGCAAATAATCAGACTGAGCGACACTTTATTCACACTCAGCAAATAATCACACTCAGCGACACTTTAATCACACTCAGTAAATAATCACACTCAGTAAATAATCACACTCAGCGATACTTTAATCACACTCAGCAAATAATCAGACTGAGCGACACTTTAATCACACTCAGCAAATAATCAGACTGAGCGACACTTTATTCACACTCAGCAAATAATCACACTCAGCGATACTTTAATCACACTCAGTGCATAATCACACTCCGTAAATACTCACACTCAGCAAATAATCACACTCAGCGACACTTTAATCACACTCAGCAAATAATCACACTCAGCGATACTTTAATCACACTCAGTAAATAATCACACTCAGCAAATAATCACACTCAGCAAATAATCACAATCAGCGATACTTTAATCACACTCAGCGATTCTTTAATCACACTCAGAGATACTTTAATCACACTCAGTGATACTTTAATCACACTCAGCGATACTTTAATCACACTCAGCGATACTTTAATTGAACTCAGCGGTATTTTAATCGCACTCAGCGATACTTTAATCGCATTCAGCGATACTTTAATCACACTCAGCAAATAATCACACTCAGCGATTCTTCAATCACACTCAGCGATATTTTAATCGCACTCAGTGATACTTTAACCACACTCAGTGATACTTTAATCACACTCAGCGATACTTTAATCACACTCAGCAAATAATCACACTCAGCAATCTATTAATCACACTCAGCAAATAATCACACTCAATGACACTTTAATCACACTCAGCGATAAATTAATCACACTCAGCAAATATTCACACTCAGTGACACTTTAATCACACTCAGAGATACTTTAATCACAATCAGTGACATTTTAATCACACTCAGCGACACTTTAATCACACAGTGACACTTTAATCGCACACAGCAAATAATCACTCTCAGCGATATTTTCATCACACTCAGTGATACTTTAATCACACTCAGCGATACTTTTATCACACTCAACGATACTTTAATCACACTCAGCAAATAATCACACTCAGCGATATTTTAATCACACACAGCGATACTTTAATCTCACTCAGCAAATAATCACACTTAGCGATACTTTAATCACACTCAGCAAATAATCACACTCAGCAATACTTTAATCACACTCAACGATACTTTAAACACACTCAACGACACTTTAATCACACTCAGCGATACTTTAATCACACTCAGCCATACTTGAATCGAACTCAGCAATCCTTTAATCACACTCAGAAAATAATTACACTCAGCGATTATTTAATCACACTCATCAAATAATCACACTCAGCATTTAATCGCACTCAGCAATATATTAATCACACTCAGCAAATAATCACACTAAGCGACACTTTAATCACTCTCAGCAAATAATTGCACTCAGTGACACTTTAATCAAACTCAGTGATAAATTAATCACACCCTCAGCAAATATTCACACTCAGTGACACTTTAAATCACACTCAGCGATACTTTAATCACACTCTGACACTTTAATCACACTCAGTGACACTTTAATCACAAACAGTGATACTTTAATCACACTCAGCAAATAAGCACACTCAGCGACACTTTAATCACACTCAGCGATACTTTAATCACACTCAGCAAATAATCACACTCTGCAAATAATCACACTCAGCGACACGTTAATCACACGCCGCAATACTTTAATCAAACTCAGCAAATAATCAAACTCAGCAAATAATCACACTCAGCGATACTTTAATCACACTCAGCGATACTTCCATCGCACACAGTGATATTTTAATCACACTCAGTGATTCTTTAATCACACTCAGAGATACTTTAATCGCACTCAGTGATACTTTAATCACACTCAGCGATACTTTAATCACTCTCAGTGATACTTTATTCACACTCAGTGATACTTTAATCGCACTCAGTGATGCTTTAATCGCACTCAGCGAATAATCACACTCAGCGATACTTTAATCACATTCAGCAAATAATCGCACTCAGCGACACTTTAATCAAATGCAGCGATACTTCAATCACACTCAGTAAATAATCACACTCAGTAAATAATCACACTCAGCGACACTTTAATCACATGCAGCGATACTTTAATCACACTCATTAAATAATCACACTCAGTAAATAATCACACTCAGTGATACTTTAATCACACTTAGCAAATAATCACATTCAGCGATACTTTAATCACACTCAGCAAATAATCAGACTGAGTGACACTTTATTCACACTCAGCAAATAATCACACTCAGCGATACTTTATTCACACTCAGCGATACTTTAATTACACTCAGCAAATAATTACACTCAGCGATACTTTAATCACACTCAGCGATACTTTAATCACACTCAGCTAATAATCACACTCAGCAATATTTTACTCACACTGAGTCATACTTTAATCACACTCAATGATACTTTAATCGAACTCAGCAAATAATCACACTCAGCGATATTTTAATCACACACTGCGATACTTTAATCACACTCAGCAAATAATCACACTCAGCAATAGTTTAAACACACTCAGTGACACTTTAATCACACTCAGCGATACTTTAATCACACTCAGCAAATAATCTCACTCAGAGATACTTTAATCACACTCAGTGACATTTTAATCACACTCAGCGACACTTTTATCACACTCAGCGATACTTTAATCACACTCAGCAAATAATCACACTCAGCGATATTTTAATCACACACAGCGATACTTTAATCTCACTCAGCAAATAATCACACTCAGCAATACTTTAATCACACTCAACGCTACTTTAAACACACTCAACGACACTTTAATCACACTCAGTGATACTTTAATCACACTCAGTGACACTTTAAACACACTCAGCGATACTTTAATCGCACTCAGCAAATAATCACACTCAGCGATACTTTAATCACACTCAGTGACATTTTAATCACACTCAGCAAATAATCACACTCAGCGATTCTTCAATCACACTCAGCGATATTTTAATCGCACTCAGTGATACTTTAACCACACTCAGCGATACTTTAATCACACTCAGCGATACTTTAATCACACTCAGCAAATAATCACACTCAGCAATCTATTAATCACACTCAGCAAATAATCACACTCAATGACACTTTAATCACACTCAGCGATAAATTAATCACACTCAGCAAATATTCACACTCAGTGACACTTTAATCACAATCAGTGACATTTTAATCACACTCAGCGACACTTTAATCACACAGTGACACTTTAATCGCACACAGCAAATAATCACTCTCAGCGATATTTTCATCACACTCAGTGATACTTTAATCACACTCAGCGATACTTTAATCACACTCAGCGATACTTTAATCACACTCAGCAAATAATCACACTCAGCAATATTTTAATCACACACAGCGATACTTTAATCTCACTCAGCAAATAATCACACTTAGCGATACTTTAATAACATTCAGCAAATAATCACACTCAGCGACACTTTAATCACACTCAGCAAATAATCACACTCAGCAATACTTTAATCACACTCAACGATACTTTAAACACACTCAACGACACTTTAATCACACTCAGCGATACTTTAATCACACTCAGCCATACTTGAATTGAACTCAGCAATCCTTTAATCACACTCAGAAAATAATTACACTCAGCGATTATTTAATCACACTCATCAAATAATCACACTCAGCAAATAATCGCACTCAGCAATATATTAATCACACTCAGCAAATAATCACACTAAGCGACACTTTAATCACACTCAGCAAATAATCGCACTCAGTGACACTTTAATCAAACTCAGTGATAAATTAATCACACTCAGCAAATATTCACACTCAGTGACACTTTAAATCACACTCAGCGATACTTTAATCACACTCTGACACTTTAATCACACTCAGTGACACTTTAATCACAAACAGTGATACTTTAATCACACTCAGCAAATAAACACACTCAGCGACTCTTTAATCACACTCAGCGATACTTTAATCACACTCAGCAAATGATCACACTCTGCAAATAATCACACTCAGCGACACGTTAATCACACGCCGCAATATTTTAATCAAACTCAGCAAATAATCACACTCAGCAAATAATCACACTTAGTGATACTTTAAACACACTCATCAAATAATCACACTCAGCGATAATTTAATCAAACTCAGCAAATAATCACACTCAGCGATACTTTAATCACACTCAGCGATACTTTCATCGCACACAGTGATACTTTAATCACACTCAGCGATTCTTTAATCGCACTCAGTGATACTTTAATCACACTCAGTGATACTTTAATCGCACTCAGCGATGCTTTAATCGCACTCAGCGAATAATCACACTCAGCGATACTTTAATCACTCTCAGTAAATAATCACACTTAGCAAATAATCACACTCAACGACACTTTAATCACATGCAGCGATACTTTAATCATACTCAGCAAATAATCACACTCAGCGACACTTTAATCACATGCAGCGATACTTTAATCACACTCAGTAAATAACCCCACCAGTAAATAATCACACTCAGCGATACTTTAACCACACTCAGCAAATAATCACACTCAGCGATATTTTAATCACACTCAGCGATACTTTAATCTCACTCAGCAAATAATCACACTTAGCGATACTTTAATAACATTCAGCAAATAATCACACTCAGCGACACTTTAATCACACTCAGCAAATAATCACACTCATCAATACTTTAATCACACTCAACGATACTTTAAACACACTCAACGACACTTTAATCACACTCAGCGATACTTTAATCACACTCAGCCATACTTGAATCGAACTCAGCAATCCTTTAATCACACTCAGAAAATAATTACACTCAGCGATTATTTAATCACACTCATCAAATAATCACACTCAGCAAATAATCGCACTCAGCAATATATTAATCACACTCAGCAAATAATCACACTAAGCGACACTTTAATCACACTCAGCAAATAATCGCACTCAGTGACACTTTAATCAAACTCAGTGATACATTAATCACACTCAGCAAATATTCACACTCAGTGACACTTTAAATCACACTCAGCGATACTTTAATCACACTCTGACACTTTAATCACACTCAGTGACACTTTAATCAGAAACAGTGATACTTTAATCACACTCAGCAAATAAACACACTCAGCGACACTTTAATCACACTCAGCGATACTTTAAACACACTCAGCAAATGATCACACTCTGCAAATAATCACACTCAGCGACACGTTAATCACACGCCGCAATACTTTAATCAAACTCAGCAAATAATCACACTCAGCAAATAATCACACTTAGTGATACTTTAAACACACTCATCAAATAATCACACTCAGCGATAATTTAATCAAACTCAGCAAATAATCACACTCAGCGATACTTTAATCACACTCAGCGATACTTTCATCGCACACAGTGATACTTTAATCACACTCAGCGATTCTTTAATCGCACTCAGTGATACTTTAATCACACTCAGCGATACTTTAATCACACTCAGTGATACTTTATTCCCACTCAGTGATACTTTAATCGCACTCAGCGATGCTTTAATCGCACTCAGCGAATAATCACACTCAGCGATACTTTAATCACTCTCAGTAAATAATCACACTTAGCAAATAATCACACTCAACGACACTTTAATCACATGCAGCGATACTTTAATCATACTCAGCAAATAATCACACTCAGCGACACTTTAATCACATGCAGCGATACTTTAATCACACTCAGTAAATAACCCCACCAGTAAATAATCACACTCAGCGATACTTTAACCACACTCAGCAAATAATCACACTCAGTGATACTTTAATCACACTCAGCAAATAATCAGACTGAGCGACACTTTATTCACACTCAGCAAATAATCACACTCAGCGATACTTTAATCACACTCAGTGCATAATCACACTCCGTAAATACTCACACTCAGCAAATAATCACACTCTGTGATACTTTAATCACACTCAGCAAATAATCACACTCAGCGATACTTTAATCACACTCAGTAAATAATCACACTCAGCAAATAATCACACTCAGCAAATAATCACAATCAGCGATACTTTAATCACACTCAGCGATACATTAATCACACTCAGCGATACTTTAATCACACTCAGCGATACTTTAATTGAACTCAGCGATATTTTAATCGCACTCAGCGATACTTTAATCGCATTCAGCGATACTTTAATCACACTCAGCAAATAATCACACTCAGCGATTCTTCAATCACACTCAGCGATATTTTAATCGCACTCAGTGATACTTTAACCACACTCAGTGATACTTTAATCACACTCAGCGATACTTTAATCACACTCAGCAAATAATCACACTCAGCGATACTTTAATCACAATCAGTGACATTTTAATCACACTGAGCGACACTTTAATCACACAGTGATAATTTAATCGCACACAGCAACTAATCACTCTCAGCGATAATTTCATCACACTCAGTGATACTTTAATCACACTCAGCGATACTTTTATCACACTCAGCGATACTTTAATCACACTCAGCAAATAATCACACTCAGCAATCTATTAATCACACTCAGCAAATAATCACACTCAATGACACTTTAATCACACTCAGCGTTAAATTAATCACACTCAGCAAATATTCACACTCAGTGACACTTTAATCACACTCAGAGATACTTTGATCACAATCAGTGACATTTTAATCACACTCAGCGACACTTTAATCACACAGTGACACTTTAATCGCACACAGCAAATAATCACACTCAGCGATACTTTAATCACACTCAGTAAATAATCACACTCAGCAAATAATCACACTCAGCAAATAATCACAATCAGCGATACTTTAATCACACTCAGCGATACATTAATCACACTCAGCGATACTTTAATCACACTCAGCGATACTTTAATTGAACTCAGCGATATTTTAATCGCACTCAGCGATACTTTAATCGCATTCAGCGATACTTTAATCACACTCAGCAAATAATCACACTCAGCGATTCTTCAATCACACTCAGCGATATTTTAATCGCACTCAGTGATACTTTAACCACACTCAGTGATACTTTAATCACACTCAGCGATACTTTAATCACACTCAGCAAATAATCACACTCAGCAATCTATTAATCACACTCAGCAAATAATCACACTCAATGACACTTTAATCACACTCAGCGATAAATTAATCACACTCAGCAAATATTCACACTCAGTGACACTTTAATCACACTCAGAGATACTTTAATCACAATCAGTGACATTTTAATCACACTCAGCGACACTTTAATCACACAGTGACACTTTAATCGCACACAGCAAATAATCACTCTCAGCGATATTTTCATCACACTCAGTGATACTTTAATCACACTCAGCGATACTTTAATCACACTCAGCGATACTTTAATCACACTCAGCAAATAATCACACTCAGCGATATTTTAATCACACACAGCGATACTTTAATCACACTCAGCAAATAATCACACTTAGCGATACTTTAATAACATTCAGCAAATAATCACACTCAGCAATACTTTAATCACACTCAACGATACTTTAAACACACTCAACGACACTTTAATCACACTCAGCGATACTTTAATCACACTCAGCCATACTTGAATCGAACTCAGCAATCCTTTAATCACACTCAGAAAATAATTACACTCAGCGATTATTTAATCACACTCATCAAATAATCACACTCAGCATTTAATCGCACTCAGCAATATATTAATCACACTCAGCAAATAATCACACTAAGCGACACTTTAATCACTCTCAGCAAATAATCGCACTCAGTGTCACTTTAATCAAACTCAGTGATAAATTAATCACACCCTCAGCAAATATTCACACTCAGTGACACTTTAAATCACACTCAGCGATACTTTAATCACACTCTGACGCTTTAATCACACTCAGTGACACTTTAATCACAAACAGTGATACTTTAATCACACTCAGCAAATAAGCACACTCAGCGACACTTTAATCACACTCAGCGATACTTTAATCACACTCAGCAAATAATCACACTCTGCAAATAATCACACTCAGCGACACGTTAATCACATGCCGCAATACTTTAATCAAACTCAGCAAATAATCAAACTCAGCAAATAATCACACTCAGCGATACTTTAATCACACTCAGCGATACTTTAATCACACTCAGCGATACTTCCATCGCACACAGTGATATTTTAATCACACTCAGTGATTCTTTAATCACACTCAGAGATACTTTAATCGCACTCAGTGATATTTTAATCGCACTCAGCGATGCTTTAATTGCACTCAGCGACTAATCACACTCAGCGATACTTTAATCACACTCAGTAAATAATCACACTGAGCAAATAATCACACTCAGCGACACTTTAATCACATGCAGCGATACTTTAATCATACTCAGCAAATAATCACACTCAGCGACACTTTAATCACATGCAGCGATACTTTAATCACACTCAGTAAATAATCACACTCAGTAAATAATCACACTCAGCGATACTTTAATCACACTCAGCAAATAATCACACTCAGTGATACTTTAATCACACTCAGCAAATAATCAGACTGAGCGACACTTTATTCACACTCAGCAAATAATCACACTCAGCGATACTTTAATCACACTCAGTGCATAATCACACTCCGTAAATACTCACACTCAGCAAATAATCACACTCAGTGATACTTTAATCACACTCAGCAAATAATCACACTCAGCGACACTTTAAACACACTCAGCAAATAATCACACTCAACGATACTTTAATCACACTCAGTAAATAATCACACTCAGCAAATAATCACACTCAGCAAATAATCACAATCAGCGATACTTTAATCACACTCAGCGATACATTAATCACACTCAGCGATACTTTAATTGAACTCAGCAAATAATCACACTCAGCAAATAATCACACTTAGTGATACTTTAAACACACTCATCAAATAATCACACTCAGCGATAATTTAATCAAACTCAGCAAATAATCACACTCAGCGATACTTTAATCACACTCAGCGATACTTTCATCGCACACAGTGATACTTTAATCACACTCAGCGATTCTTTAATCACACTCAGAGATACTTTAATCGCACTCAGTGATACTTTAATCGCACTCAGCGATGCTTTAATCGCACTCAGCGAATAATCACACTCAGCGATACTTTAATCACTCTCAGTAAATAATCACACTTAGCAAATAATCACATTCAACGACACTTTAATCACATGCAGCGATACTTTAATCATACTCAGCAAATAATCACACTCAGCGACACTTTAATCACATGCAGCGATACTTTAATCACACTCAGTAAATAACCCCACCAGTAAATAATCACACTCAGTGATACTTTAACCACACTCAGCAAATAATCACACTCAGTGATACTTTAATCACACTCAGCAAATAATCAGACTGAGCGACACTTTATTCACACTCAGCAAATAATCACACTCAGCGATACTTTAATCACACTCAGTAAATAATCACACTCAGCAAATAATCACACTCAGCAAATAATCACAATCAGCGATACTTTAATCACACTCAGCGATACATTAATCACACTCAGCGATACTTTAATCACACTCAGCGATACTTTAATTGAACTCAGCGATATTTTAATCGCACTCAGCGATACTTTAATCGCATTCAGCGATACTTACACTCAGCAAATAATCACACTCAGCGATTCTTCAATCACACTCAGCGATATTTTAATTGCACTCAGTGATACTTTAACCACACTCAGTGATACTTTAATCACACTCAGCGAAACTTTAATCACACTCAGCAAATAATCACACTCAGCAATCTATTAATCACACTCAGCAAATATTCACACTCAGTGACACTTTAATCACACTCAGCGATACTCTAATCACAATCAGTGACATTTTAATCACACTCAGCGACACTTGAATCACACTCAGCAAATAATCACACTCAGCAATACTTTAATCACACTCAACGATACTTTAAACACACTCAACGACACTTTAATCACACTCAGCGATACTTTAATCACACTCAGCCATACTTGAATCGAACTCAGCAATCCTTTAATCACACTCAGAAAATAATTACACTCAGCGATTATTTAATCACACTCATCAAATAATCACACTCAGCAAATAATTGCACTCAGCAATATATTAATCACACGCAGCAAATAATCACACTAAGCGACACTTTAATCACACTCAGCAAATAATCGCACTCAGTGACACTTTAATCAAACTCAGTGATAAATTAATCACACTCAGCAAATATTCACACTCAGTGACACTTTAAATCACACTCAGCGATACTTTAATCACACTCTGACACTTTAATCACACTCAGTGACACTTTAATCACACACAGTGATACTTTAATCACACTCAGCAAATAAGCACACTCAGCGACACTTTAATCACACTCAGCGATACTTTAATCACACTCAGCAAATAATCAAACTCTGCAAATAATCACACTCAGCGACACTTTAATCACACGCCGCAATACTTTAATCAAACTCAGCAAATAATCACACTCAGCAAATAATCACACTTAGTGATACTTTAAACACACTCATCAAATAATCACACTCAGCGATAATTTAATCAAACTCAGCAAATAATCACACTCAGCGATACTTTAATCACACTCAGCGATACTTTCATCGCACACAGTGATACTTTAATCACACTCAGCGATTCTTTAATCACACTCAGAGATACTTTAATCGCACTCAGTGATACTTTAATCACACTCAGCGATACTTTAATCACACTCAGTGATACTTTATTCACACTCAGTGATACTTTAATCGCACTCAGCGATGCTTTAATCGCACTCAGCGAATAATCACACTCAGCGATACTTTAATCACACTCAGCAAATAATCGCACTCGACACTTTAATCACATGCAGCGATACTTTAATCATACTCAGTAAATAATCACACTCAGTAAATAATCACACTCAGCGACACTTTAATCACATGCAGCAATACTTTAATCACACTCAGTAAATAATTACACTCAGTAAATAATCACACTCAGTGATACTTTAATCACACTCAGCAACTAATCACATTCAGCGATACTTTAATCACACTCAGCAAATAGTCAGACTGAGTGACACTTTATTCACACTCAGCAAATAATCACACTCAGCGATACTATAATCACACTCAGTGCATAATCACACTCTGTAAATACTCACACTCAGCAAATAATCACACTCAGTGATCCTTTAATCACACTCAGCAAATAATCACACTCAGCGACACTTTAATCACATGCAGCGATACTTTAATCACACTCAGTAAATACTCACACTCAGCAAATAATCACACTCAGTGATCCTTTAATCACACTCAGCAAATAATCACACTCAGCGACACTTTAATCACATGCAGCGATACTTTAATCACACTCAGTAAATAATCACACTCAGCAAATAATCACACTCAGCAAATAATCACAATCAGCGATACTTTAATCACACTCAGCGATACATTAATCGCACTCAGCGATACATTAATCACACTCAGCGATACTTTAATCACTCTCAGCAAATAATCACACTTAGCGATACTTTAATCACGCTCAGCAAATAATCACACTCAGCGATATTTTAATCACACTCATCAAATAATCGCACTCAGCGACACTTTAAGCACACTCTGCGATACTTTAATCACACTCAGCAAATAATCGCATTCAGCAACACTTGAATCACACTCAGCAATCCTTTAATCGCACTCAGCAATACTTTAATCACAATCAGCAATCCTTTAATCACACTCAGTAATACTTTAAACCCACTCAGCGACACTTTAATCGATCTCAGTGATACTTTAATCACACTCAGCGACTCTTTAATCACACTCAGCGTCACTTTAATCACACTCAGCGATACTTTAATCACACTCAGCGATACTTTATTCACATTCAGTGATACTTTAATCGCACTCAGCGATGCTTTAATTGCACTCAGCGAATAATCACACTCAGCGATACTTTAATCACACTCAGTAAATAATCACACTCAGCAAATAATCACACTCAGCGATATTTTAATCACACACAGCGATACTTTAATCTCACTCAGCAAATAATCACACTCAGCAATAGTTTAAACACACTCAACGACACTTTAAGCACACTCAGCGATACTTTAATCACACTCAGCAATACTTTAATCACACTCAGTGACACTTTAATCACACTCAGCAATACTTTAATCGCACTCAGCAAATAATCACACTCAGCGATACTTTAATCACACTCAGTGACATTTTAATCACACTCAGCGACACTTTTATCACACTCAGCGATACTTTAATCACACTCAGCAAATAATCACACTCAGCGATATTTTAATCACACACAGCGATACTTTAATCTCACTCAGCAAATAATCACACTTAGCGATACTTTAATAACATTCAGCAAATAATCACACTCAGCGACACTTTAATCACACTCAGCAAATAATCACACTCATCAATACTTTAATCATACTCAACGATACTTTAAACACACTCAACGACACTTTAATCACACTCAGCGATACTTTAATCACACTCAGTGATACTTTAATCACACTCAGCGATACTTTAATCACACTCAGCAATACTTTAATCACACTCAGTGACACTTTAATCACACTCAGCAATACTTTAATCGCACTCAGCAAATAATCACACTCAGCAATACTTTAATCACACTCAGTGACATTTTAATCACACTCAGCGACACTTTTATCACACTCAGCGATACTTTAATCACACTCAGCAAATAATCACACTCAGCGATATTTTAATCACACACAGCGATACTTTAATCTCACTCAGCAAATAATCACACTTAGCGATACTTTAATAACATTCAGCAAATAATCACACTCAGCGACACTTTAATCACACTCAGCAAATAATCACACTCATCAATACTTTAATCACACTCAACGATACTTTAAACACACTCAACGACACTTTAATCACACTCAGTGATACTTTAATCACACTCAGCCATACTTGAATCGAACTCAGCAATCCTTTAATCACACTCAGAAAATAATTACACTCAGCGATTATTTAATCACACTCATCAAATAATCACACTCAGCAAATAATCGCACTCAGCAATATATTAATCACACTCAGCAAATAATCACACTCAGCGACACTTTAATCACACTCAGCAAATAATCGCACTCAGTGACACTTTAATCAAACTCAGTGATAAATTAATCACACTCAGCAAATATTCACACTCAGTGACACTTTAAATCACACTCAGCGATACTTTAATCACACTCTGACACTTTAATCACACTCAGTGACACTTTAATCACACACAGTGATAATTTAATCACACTCAGCAAATAAGCACACTCAGCGACACTTTAATCACACTCAGCGATACTTTAATCACACTCAGCGATACTTTCATCGCACACAGTGACACTTTAATCACACTCAGCGATTCATTAATCACACTCAGAGATACTTTAATCGCACTCAGTGATACTTTAATCACACTCAGCGATACTTTAATCACACTCAGTGATACTTTATTCACACTCAGTGATACTTTAATCGCACTCAGCGATGCTTTAATCGCACTCAGCAAATAATCACACTCAGCGACACTTTAATCACACTCAGCGATACTTTAATCACACTCAGCGACACTTTAATCACACACAGCGATACGTTAATCACACTCAGCAAATAATCACACTCAGCGATACTTTAATCACACTCAGTAAATAATCACACTCAGCAAATAATCACACTCAGCGATATTTTAATCACACACAGCGATACTTTAATCTCACTCAGCAAATAATCACACTCAGCAATAGTTTAAACACACTCAACGACACTTTAATCACACTCAGCGATACTTTAATCACACTCAGCAATACTTTAATCACACTCAGTGACACTTTAATCACACTCAGCAATACTTTAATCGCACTCAGCAAATAATCACACTCAGCGATACTTTAATCACACTCAGTGACATTTTAATCACACTCAGCGACACTTTTATCACACTCAGCGATACTTTAATCACACTCAGCAAATAATCACACTCAGCGATATTTTAATCACACACAGCGATACTTTAATCTCACTCAGCAAATAATCACACTTAGCGATACTTTAATAACATTCAGCAAATAATCACACTCAGCGACACTTTAATCACACTCAGCAAATAATCACACTCATCAATACTTTAATCACACTCAACGATACTTTAAACACACTCAACGACACTTTAATCACACTCAGCGATACTTTAATCACACTCAGCCATACTTGAATCGAACTCAGCAATCCTTTAATCACACTCAGAAAATAATTACACTCAGCGATTATTTAATCACACTCATCAAATAATCACACTCAGCAAATAATCGCACTCAGCAATATATTAATCACACTCAGCAAATAATCACACTCAGCGACACTTTAATCACACTCAGCAAATAATCGCACTCAGTGACACTTTAATCAAACTCAGTGATAAATTAATCACACTCAGCAAATATTCACACTCAGCGACACTTTAATCACACTCAGCAATACTTTAATCACACTCAGCAAATAATCACAATCAGCGATACTTTAATCACACTCAGCGATACATTAATCACACTCAGCGATACTTTAATCACACTCAGCGATACTTTAATTGAACTCAGCGATATTTTAATCGCACTCAGCGATACTTTAATCGCATTCAGCGATACTTACACTCAGCAAATAATCACACTCAGCGATTCTTCAATCACACTCAGCGATATTTTAATTGCACTCAGTGATACTTTAACCACACTCAGTGATACTTTAATCACACTCAGCGATACTTTAATCACACTCAGCAAATATTCACACTCAGTGACACTTTAATCACACTCAGCGATACTCTAATCACAATCAGTGACATTTTAATCACACTCAGCGACACTTTAATCACACTCAGCAAATAATCACACTCAGCAATACTTTAATCACACTCAACGATACTTTAAACACACTCAACGACACTTTAATCACACTCAGCGATACTTTAATCACACTCAGCCATACTTGAATCGAACTCAGCAATCCTTTAATCACACTCAGAAAATAATTACACTCAGCGATTATTTAATCACACTCATCAAATAATCACACTCAGCAAATAATTGCACTCAGCAATATATTAATCACACGCAGCAAATAATCACACTAAGCGACACTTTAATCACACTCAGCAAATAATCGCACTCAGTGACACTTTAATCAAACTCAGTGATAAATTAATCACACTCAGCAAATATTCACACTCAGTGACACTTTAAATCACACTCAGCGATACTTTAATCACACTCTGACACTTTAATCACACTCAGTGACACTTTAATCACACACAGTGATACTTTAATCACACTCAGCAAATAAGCACACTCAGCGACACTTTAATCACACTCAGCGATACTTTAATCACACTCAGCAAATAATCACACTCTGCAAATAATCACACTCAGCGACACTTTAATCACACGCCGCAATACTTTAATCAAACTCAGCAAATAATCACACTCAGCAAATAATCAAACTTAGTGATACTTTAAACACACTCATCAAATAATCACACTCAGCGATAATTTAATCAAACTCAGCAAATAATCACACTCAGCGATATTTTAATCACACTCAGCGATACTTTCATCGCACACAGTGATACTTTAATCACACTCAGCGATTCTTTAATCACACTCAGAGATACTTTAATCGCACTCAGTGATACTTTAATCACACTCAGCGATACTTTAATCACACTCAGTGATACTTTATTCACACTCAGTGATACTTTAATCGCACTCAGCGATGCTTTAATCGCACTCAGCGAATAATCACACTCAGCGATACTTTAATCACACTCAGCAAATAATCGCACTCGACACTTTAATCACATGCAGCGATACTTTAATCATACTCAGTAAATAATCACACTCAGTAAATAATCACACTCAGCGACACTTTAATCACATGCAGCAATACTTTAATCACACTCAGTAAATAATTACACTCAGTAAATAATCACACTCAGTGATACTTTAATCACACTCAGCAACTAATCACATTCAGCGACACTTTAATCACACTCAGCAAATAGTCAGACTGAGTGACACTTTATTCACACTCAGCAAATAATCACACTCAGCGATACTATAATCACACTCAGTGCATAATCACACTCTGTAAATACTCACACTCAGCAAATAATCACACTCAGTGATCCTTTAATCACACTCAGCAAATAATCACACTCAGCGACACTTTAATCACATGCAGCGATACTTTAATCACACTCAGTAAATAATCACACTCAGCAAATAATCACACTCAGCAAATAATCACAATCAGCGATACTTTAATCACACTCAGCGATACATTAATCGCACTCAGCGATACATTAATCACACTCAGCGATACTTTAATCACTCTCAGCAAATAATCACACTTAGCGATACTTTAATCACGCTCAGCAAATAATCACACTCAGCGATATTTTAATCACACTCATCAAATAATCGCACTCAGCGACACTTTAAGCACACTCTGCGATACTTTAATCACACTCAGCAAATAATCGCATTCAGCAACACTTGAATCACACTCAGCAATCCTTTAATCGCACTCAGCAATACTTTAATCACAATCAGCAATCCTTTAATCACACTCAGTAATACTTTAAACCCACTCAGCGACACTTTAATCGATCTCAGTGATACTTTAATCACACTCAGCGACTCTTTAATCACACTCAGCGTCACTTTAATCACACTCAGCGATACTTTAATCACACTCAGCGATACTTTATTCACACTCAGTGATACTTTAATCGCACTCAGCGATGCTTTAATTGCACTCAGCGAATAATCACACTCAGCGATACTTTAATCACACTCAGTAAATAATCACACTCAGCAAATAATCACACTCAGCGATATTTTAATCACACACAGCGATACTTTAATCTCACTCAGCAAATAATCACACTCAGCAATAGTTTAAACACACTCAACGACACTTTAAGCACACTCAGCAATACTTTAATCGCACTCAGCAAATAATCACACTCAGCGATACTTTAATCACACTCAGTGACATTTTAATCACACTCAGCGACACTTTTATCACACTCAGCGATACTTTAATCACACTCAGCAAATAATCACACTCAGCGATATTTTAATCACACTCAGCAAATAATCACACTCAGCGACACTTTAATCACACACAGCGATACTTTAATCTCACTCAGCAAATAATCACACTTAGCGATACTTTAATAACATTCAGCAAATAATCACACTCAGCGACACTTTAATCACACTCAGCAAATAATCACACTCATCAATACTTTAATCACACTCAACGATACTTTAAACACACTCAACGACACTTTAATCACACTCAGCGATACTTTAATCACACTCAGTGATACTTTAATCACACTCAGCGATACTTTAATCACACTCAGCAATACTTTAATCACACTCAGTGACACTTTAATCACACTCAGCAATACTTTAATCGCACTCAGCAAATAATCACACTCAGCGATACTTTAATCACACTCAGTGACATTTTAATCACACTCAGCGACACTTTTATCACACTCAGCGATACTTTAATCACACTCAGCAAATAATCACACTCAGCGATATTTTAATCACACACAGCGATACTTTAATCTCACTCAGCAAATAATCACACTTAGCGATACTTTAATAACATTCAGCAAATAATCACACTCAGCGACACTTTAATCACACTCAGCAAATAATCACACTCATCAATACTTTAATCACACTCAACGATACTTTAAACACACTCAACGACACTTTAATCACACTCAGTGATACTTTAATCACACTCAGCCATACTTGAATCGAACTCAGCAATCCTTTAATCACACTCAGAAAATAATTACACTCAGCGATTATTTAATCACACTCATCAAATAATCACACTCAGCAAATAATCGCACTCAGCAATATATTAATCACACTCAGCAAATAATCACACTCAGCGACACTTTAATCACACTCAGCAAATAATCGCACTCAGTGACACTTTAATCAAACTCAGTGATAAATTAATCACACTCAGCAAATATTCACACTCAGTGACACTTTAAATCACACTCAGCGATACTTTAATCACACTCTGACACTTTAATCACACTCAGTGACACTTTAATCACACACAGTGATAATTTAATCACACTCAGCAAATAAGCACACTCAGCGACACATTAATCACACTCAGCGATACTTTAATGACACTCAGCGATACTTTCATCGCACACAGTGACACTTTAATCACACTCAGCGATTCATTAATCACACTCAGAGATACTTTAATCGCACTCAGTGATACTTTAATCACACTCAGCGATACTTTAATCACACTCAGTGATACTTTATTCACACTCAGTGATACTTTAATCGCACTCAGCGATGCTTTAATCGCACTCAGCGAATAATCACACTCAGCGATACTTTAATCACACTCAGCAAATAATCGCACTCAGCGACACTTTAATCACATGCAGCAATACTTTAATCACACTCAGTAAATAATCACACTCAGTAAATAATCACACTCAGCGACATTTTACTCACATGCAGCGATACTTTAATCACACTCAGTAAATAATCACACTCAGTAAATAATCACACTCAGTGATACTTTAATCACACTCAGCAAATCATCACATTCAGCGATACTTTAATCACACTCAGCAAATAATCAGACTGAGTGACACTTTATTCACACTCAGCAAATAATCACACTCAGCGATACTTTAATCACACTCAGCGATACATTAATCGCACTCAGCGATACATTAATCACACTCAGCAAATAATCACAATCAGCGATACTTTAATCACACTCAGCGATACATTAATCACACTTAGCGATACTTTAATCACGCTCAGCAAATAATCACACTCAGCGATACTTTAATCACACTCTGCGATACTTTAATCACACTCAGCAAATAATCACATTCAGCAACACTTTAATCACACTCAGCAATCCTTTAATCGCACTCAGCAATACTTTAATCACAATCAGCAATCCTTTAATCACACTCAGTAATACTTTAAACCTACTCAGCGACACTTTAATCGATCTCAGTGATACTTTAATCACACTCAGCGACTCTTTAATCACCCTCAGCGATACTTTAATCACACTCAGCGATACTTTAATCACACTCAGCGATACTTTATTCACACTCAGTGATACTTTAATCGCACTCTGCGATGCTTTAATTGCACTCAGCGAATAATCACACTCAGCGATACTTTAATCACACTCAGTAAATAATCACACTCAGCAAATAATCACACTCAGCGACACTTTAATCACATGCAGCGATACTTTAATCATACTCAGCAAATAATCACACTCAGCGACACTTTAATCACATGCAGCGATACTTTAATCACACTCAGTAAATAATCACACTCAGTAAATAATCACACTCAGCGATACTTTAATCACACTCAGCAAATAATCACACTCAGCGATACTTTAATCACACTCAGCAAATAATCAGACTGTGCGACACTTTATTCACACTCAGCAAATAATCACACTCAGCGATACTTTAATCACACTCAGTGCATAATCACACTCCGTAAATACTCACACTCAGCAAATAATCACACTCAGTGATCCTTTAATCACACTCAGCAAATAATCACACTCAGCAACACTTTAATCACATGCAGCAATACTTTAATCACACTCAGTAAATAATCACACTCAGCAAATAATCACAATCAGCGATACTTTAGTAGCACTCAGCGATACATTAATCACACTCAGCGATACTTTAATCACACTCAGCGATACTTTAATTGAACTCAGCGATATTTTAATCGCACTCAGCGATACTTTAATTGCATTCAGCGATACTTTAATCACACTCAGCAAATAATCACACTCAGCGATTCTTTAATCACACTCAGCGATATTTTAATCGCACTCAGTGACACTTTAATCACACTCAGTGACACTTTAATCACACGCAGCGACACTTTAATCACACTCAGCAAATAATCGCTCTCAGCGACAATTTAATCACACTCAGCAAATAATCACACTCAGCGACACTTTAATCACACTCAGCGAGACTTTTTTCACACTCAGCAAATAATCACACTCAGCGACTCTTTAATCACACTCAGCGATACTTTAATTGAACTCAGCGATATTTTAATCGCACTCAGCGATACTTTAATCGCATTCAGCGATACTTTAATCACTCTCAGCAAATAATCACACTCAGCGATTCTTTAATCACACTCAGCGATATTTTAATCGCACTCAGTGATACTTTAACCACACTCAGTGATACTTTAATCACACTCAGCGATACTTTAATCACACTCAGCAAATAATCACACTCAGCAATCTATTAATCACACTCAGCAAATAATCACACTCAGTGACACTTTAATCACACTCAGCGATAAATTAATCACACTCAGCAAATATTCACACTCAGTGACACTTTAATCACACTCAGCGATACTTTAATCACACTCTGACACTTTAATCACACTCAGTGACACTTTAATCACACGCAGCGACACTTTAATCACACTCAGCAAATAATCGCTCTCAGCGACACTTTAATCACACTCAGCAAATAATCACACTCAGCAATCTATTAATCACACTCAGCAAATAATCACACTCAGTGACACTTTAATCACACTCAGCGATAAATTAATCACACTCAGCAAATATTCACACTCAGTGACACTTTAATCACACTCAGCGATACTTTAATCACACTCTGACACTTTAATCACACTCAGTGACACTTTAATCACACGCAGCGACACTTTAATCACACTCAGCAAATAATCGCTCTCAGCGACAATTTAATCACACTCAGCAAATAATCACACTCAGCGACACTTTAATCACACTCAGCGAGACTTTTTTCACACTCAGCAAATAATCACACTCAGCGACTCTTTAATCACACTCAGCGATACTTTAATTGAACTCAGCGATATTTTAATCGCACTCAGCGATACTTTAATCGCATTCAGCGATACTTTAATCACTCTCAGCAAATAATCACACTCAGCGATTCTTTAATCACACTCAGCGATATTTTAATCGCACTCAGTGATACTTTAACCACACTCAGTGATACTTTAATCACACTCAGCGATACTTTAATCACACTCAGCAAATAATCACACTCAGCAATCTATTAATCACACTCAGCAAATAATCACACTCAGTGACACTTTAATCACACTCAGCGATAAATTAATCACACTCAGCAAATATTCACACTCAGTGACACTTTAATCACACTCAGCGATACTTTAATCACGCTCAGCAAATAATCACACTCAGCGATATTTTAATCACACTCATCAAATAATCGCACTCAGCGACACTTTAAGCACACTCTGCGATACTTTAATCACACTCAGCAAATAATCGCATTCAGCAACACTTGAATCACACTCAGCAATCCTTTAATCGCACTCAGCAATACTTTAATCACAATCAGCAATCCTTTAATCACACTCAGTAATACTTTAAACCCACTCAGCGACACTTTAATCGATCTCAGTGATACTTTAATCACACTCAGCGACTCTTTAATCACACTCAGCGTCACTTTAATCACACTCAGCGATACTTTAATCACACTCAGCGATACTTTATTCACACTCAGTGATACTTTAATCGCACTCAGCGATGCTTTAATTGCACTCAGCGAATAATCACACTCAGCGATACTTTAATCACACTCAGTAAATAATCACACTCAGCAAATAATCACACTCAGCGATATTTTAATCACACACAGCGATACTTTAATCTCACTCAGCAAATAATCACACTCAGCAATAGTTTAAACACACTCAACGACACTTTAAGCACACTCAGCGATACTTTAATCACACTCAGCAATACTTTAATCACACTCAGTGACACTTTAATCACACTCAGCAATACTTTAATCGCACTCAGCAAATAATCACACTCAGCGATACTTTAATCACACTCAGTGACATTTTAATCACACTCAGCGACACTTTTATCACACTCAGCGATACTTTAATCACACTCAGCAAATAATCACACTCAGCGATATTTTAATCACACACAGCGATACTTTAATCTCACTCAGCAAATAATCACACTTAGCGATACTTTAATAACATTCAGCAAATAATCACACTCAGCGACACTTTAATCACACTCAGCAAATAATCACACTCATCAATACTTTAATCACACTCAACGATACTTTAAACACACTCAACGACACTTTAATCACACTCAGTGATACTTTAATCACACTCAGCCATACTTGAATCGAACTCAGCAATCCTTTAATCACACTCAGAAAATAATTACACTCAGCGATTATTTAATCACACTCATCAAATAATCACACTCAGCAAATAATCGCACTCAGCAATATATTAATCACACTCAGCAAATAATCACACTCAGCGACACTTTAATCACACTCAGCAAATAATCGCACTCAGTGACACTTTAATCAAACTCAGTGATAAATTAATCACACTCAGCAAATATTCACACTCAGTGACACTTTAAATCACACTCAGCGATACTTTAATCACACTCTGACACTTTAATCACACTCAGTGACACTTTAATCACACACAGTGATAATTTAATCACACTCAGCAAATAAGCACACTCAGCGACACTTTAATCACACTCAGCGATACTTTAATCACACTCAGCGATACTTTCATCGCACACAGTGACACTTTAATCACACTCAGCGATTCATTAATCACACTCAGAGATACTTTAATCGCACTCAGTGATACTTTAATCACACTCAGCGATACTTTAATCACACTCAGTGATACTTTATTCACACTCAGTGATACTTTAATCGCACTCAGCGATGCTTTAATCGCACTCAGCGAATAATCACACTCAGCGATACTTTAATCACACTCAGCAAATAATCGCACTCAGCGACACTTTAATCACATGCAGCAATACTTTAATCACACTCAGTAAATAATCACACTCAGTAAATAATCACACTCAGCGACATTTTACTCACATGCAGCGATACTTTAATCACACTCAGTAAATAATCACACTCAGTAAATAATCACACTCAGTGATACTTTAATCACACTCAGCAAATCATCACATTCAGCGATACTTTAATCACACTCAGCAAATAATCAGACTGAGTGACACTTTATTCACACTCAGCAAATAATCACACTCAGCGATACTTTAATCACACTCAGCGATACATTAATCGCACTCAGCGATACATTAATCACACTCAGCAAATAATCACAATCAGCGATACTTTAATCACACTCAGCGATACATTAATCACACTTAGCGATACTTTAATCACGCTCAGCAAATAATCACACTCAGCGATACTTTAATCACACTCTGCGATACTTTAATCACACTCAGCAAATAATCACATTCAGCAACACTTTAATCACACTCAGCAATCCTTTAATCGCACTCAGCAATACTTTAATCACAATCAGCAATCCTTTAATCACACTCAGTAATACTTTAAACCTACTCAGCGACACTTTAATCGATCTCAGTGATACTTTAATCACACTCAGCGACTCTTTAATCACCCTCAGCGATACTTTAATCACACTCAGCGATACTTTAATCACACTCAGCGATACTTTATTCACACTCAGTGATACTTTAATCGCACTCAGCGATGCTTTAATTGCACTCAGCGAATAATCACACTCAGCGATACTTTAATCACACTCAGTAAATAATCACACTCAGCAAATAATCACACTCAGCGATATTTTAATCACACACAGCGATACTTTAATCTCACTCAGCAAATAATCACACTCAGCAATAGTTTAAACACACTCAACGACACTTTAAGCACACTCAGCGATACTTTAATCACACTCAGCAATACTTTAATCACACTCAGTGACACTTTAATCACACTCAGCAATACTTTAATCGCACTCAGCAAATAATCACACTCAGCGATACTTTAATCACACTCAGTGACATTTTAATCACACTCAGCGACACTTTTATCACACTCAGCGATACTTTAATCACACTCAGCAAATAATCACACTCAGCGATATTTTAATCACACACAGCGATACTTTAATCTCACTCAGCAAATAATCACACTTAGCGATACTTTAATAACATTCAGCAAATAATCACACTCAGCGACACTTTAATCACACTCAGCAAATAATCACACTCATCAATACTTTAATCACACTCAACGATACTTTAAACACACTCAACGACACTTTAATCACACTCAGTGATACTTTAATCACACTCAGCCATACTTGAATCGAACTCAGCAATCCTTTAATCACACTCAGAAAATAATTACACTCAGCGATTATTTAATCACACTCATCAAATAATCACACTCAGCAAATAATCGCACTCAGCAATATATTAATCACACTCAGCAAATAATCACACTCAGCGACACTTTAATCACACTCAGCAAATAATCGCACTCAGTGACACTTTAATCAAACTCAGTGATAAATTAATCACACTCAGCAAATATTCACACTCAGTGACACTTTAAATCACACTCAGCGATACTTTAATCACACTCTGACACTTTAATCACACTCAGTGACACTTTAATCACACACAGTGATAATTTAATCACACTCAGCAAATAAGCACACTCAGCGACACTTTAATCACACTCAGCGATACTTTAATCACACTCAGCGATACTTTCATCGCACACAGTGACACTTTAATCACACTCAGCGATTCATTAATCACACTCAGAGATACTTTAATCGCACTCAGTGATACTTTAATCACACTCAGCGATACTTTAATCACACTCAGTGATACTTTATTCACACTCAGTGATACTTTAATCGCACTCAGCGATGCTTTAATCGCACTCAGCGAATAATCACACTCAGCGATACTTTAATCACACTCAGCAAATAATCGCACTCAGCGACACTTTAATCACATGCAGCAATACTTTAATCACACTCAGTAAATAATCACACTCAGTAAATAATCACACTCAGCGACATTTTACTCACATGCAGCGATACTTTAATCACACTCAGTAAATAATCACACTCAGTAAATAATCACACTCAGTGATACTTTAATCACACTCAGCAAATCATCACATTCAGCGATACTTTAATCACACTCAGCAAATAATCAGACTGAGTGACACTTTATTCACACTCAGCAAATAATCACACTCAGCGATACTTTAATCACACTCAGCGATACATTAATCGCACTCAGCGATACATTAATCACACTCAGCAAATAATCACAATCAGCGATACTTTAATCACACTCAGCGATACATTAATCACACTTAGCGATACTTTAATCACGCTCAGCAAATAATCACACTCAGCGATACTTTAATCACACTCTGCGATACTTTAATCACACTCAGCAAATAATCACATTCAGCAACACTTTAATCACACTCAGCAATCCTTTAATCGCACTCAGCAATACTTTAATCACAATCAGCAATCCTTTAATCACACTCAGTAATACTTTAAACCTACTCAGCGACACTTTAATCGATCTCAGTGATACTTTAATCACACTCAGCGACTCTTTAATCACCCTCAGCGATACTTTAATCACACTCAGCGATACTTTAATCACACTCAGCGATACTTTATTCACACTCAGTGATACTTTAATCGCACTCTGCGATGCTTTAATTGCACTCAGCGAATAATCACACTCAGCGATACTTTAATCACACTCAGTAAATAATCACACTCAGCAAATAATCACACTCAGCGACACTTTAATCACATGCAGCGATACTTTAATCATACTCAGCAAATAATCACACTCAGCGACACTTTAATCACATGCAGCGATACTTTAATCACACTCAGTAAATAATCACACTCAGTAAATAATCACACTCAGCGATACTTTAATCACACTCAGCAAATAATCACACTCAGCGATACTTTAATCACACTCAGCAAATAATCAGACTGAGCGACACTTTATTCACACTCAGCAAATAATCACACTCAGCGATACTTTAATCACACTCAGTGCATAATCACACTCCGTAAATACTCACACTCAGCAAATAATCACACTCAGTGATCCTTTAATCACACTCAGCAAATAATCACACTCAGCAACACTTTAATCACATGCAGCAATACTTTAATCACACTCAGTAAATAATCACACTCAGCAAATAATCACAATCAGCGATACTTTAGTAGCACTCAGCGATACATTAATCACACTCAGCGATACTTTAATCACACTCAGCGATACTTTAATTGAACTCAGCGATATTTTAATCGCACTCAGCGATACTTTAATTGCATTCAGCGATACTTTAATCACACTCAGCAAATAATCACACTCAGCGATTCTTTAATCACACTCAGCGATATTTTAATCGCACTCAGTGACACTTTAATCACACTCAGTGACACTTTAATCACACGCAGCGACACTTTAATCACACTCAGCAAATAATCGCTCTCAGCGACAATTTAATCACACTCAGCAAATAATCACACTCAGCGACACTTTAATCACACTCAGCGAGACTTTTTTCACACTCAGTAAATAATCACACTCAGCGACTCTTTAATCACACTCAGCGATACTTTAATTGAACTCAGCGATATTTTAATCGCACTCAGCGATACTTTAATCGCATTCAGCGATACTTTAATCACTCTCAGCAAATAATCACACTCAGCGATTCTTTAATCACACTCAGCGATATTTTAATCGCACTCAGTGATACTTTAACCACACTCAGTGATACTTTAATCACACTCAGCGATACTTTAATCACACTCAGCAAATAATCACACTCAGCAATCTATTAATCACACTCAGCAAATAATCACACTCAGTGACACTTTAATCACACTCAGCGATAAATTAATCACACTCAGCAAATATTCACACTCAGTGACACTTTAATCACACTCAGCGATACTTTAATCACACTCTGACACTTTAATCACACTCAGTGACACTTTAATCACACGCAGCGACACTTTAATCACACTCAGCAAATAATCGCTCTCAGCGACACTTTAATCACACTCAGCAAATAATCACACTCAGCAATCTATTAATCACACTCAGCAAATAATCACACTCAGTGACACTTTAATCACACTCAGCGATAAATTAATCACACTCAGCAAATATTCACACTCAGTGACACTTTAATCACACTCAGCGATACTTTAATCACACTCTGACACTTTAATCACACTCAGTGACACTTTAATCACACGCAGCGACACTTTAATCACACTCAGCAAATAATCGCTCTCAGCGACACTTTAATCACACTCAGCAAATAATCACACTCAGCGACACTTTAATCACACTCAGCGAGACTTTTTCACACTCAGCAAATAATCACACTCAGTGATATTTTAATCACACTCAGCAAATAATCACACTCAGCGATACTTTAATCACACTCAGCAAATAATCACACTCATCGACACTTTAATCACACTCAGCAAATAATCGCACTCAGTGACACTTTAATCAAACTCAGTGATAAATTAATCACACTCAGCAAATATTCACACTCAGTGACACTTTAAATCACACTCAGCGATACTTTAATCACACTCTGACACTTTAATCACACTCAGTGACACTTTAATCACACACAGTGATAATTTAATCACACTCAGCAAATAAGCACACTCAGCGACACTTTAATCACACTCAGCGATACTTTAATCACACTCAGCGATACTTTCATCGCACACAGTGACACTTTAATCACACTCAGCGACTCTTTAATCACCCTCAGCGATACTTTAATCACACTCAGCGATACTTTAATCACACTCAGCGATACTTTATTCACACTCAGTGATACTTTAATCGCACTCTGCGATGCTTTAATTGCACTCAGCGAATAATCACACTCAGCGATACTTTAATCACACTCAGTAAATAATCACACTCAGCAAATAATCACACTCAGCGACACTTTAATCACATGCAGCGATACTTTAATCATACTCAGCAAATAATCACACTCAGCGACACTTTAATCACATGCAGCGATACTTTAATCACACTCAGTAAATAATCACACTCAGTAAATAATCACACTCAGCGATACTTTAATCACACTCAGCAAATAATCACACTCAGCGATACTTTAATCACACTCAGCAAATAATCAGACTGAGCGACACTTTATTCACACTCAGCAAATAATCACACTCAGCGATACTTTAATCACACTCAGTGCATAATCACACTCCGTAAATACTCACACTCAGCAAATAATCACACTCAGTGATCCTTTAATCACACTCAGCAAATAATCACACTCAGCAACACTTTAATCACATGCAGCAATACTTTAATCACACTCAGTAAATAATCACACTCAGCAAATAATCACAATCAGCGATACTTTAGTAGCACTCAGCGATACATTAATCACACTCAGCGATACTTTAATCACACTCAGCGATACTTTAATTGAACTCAGCGATATTTTAATCGCACTCAGCGATACTTTAATTGCATTCAGCGATACTTTAATCACTCTCAGCAAATAATCACACTCAGCGATTCTTTAATCACACTCAGCGATATTTTAATCGCACTCAGTGACACTTTAATCACACTCAGTGACACTTTAATCACACGCAGCGACACTTTAATCACACTCAGCAAATAATCGCTCTCAGCGACAATTTAATCACACTCAGCAAATAATCACACTCAGCGACACTTTAATCACACTCAGCGAGACTTTTTTCACACTCAGCAAATAATCACACTCAGCGACTCTTTAATCACACTCAGCGATACTTTAATTGAACTCAGCGATATTTTAATCGCACTCAGCGATACTTTAATCGCATTCAGCGATACTTTAATCACTCTCAGCAAATAATCACACTCAGCGATTCTTTAATCACACTCAGCGATATTTTAATCGCACTCAGTGATACTTTAACCACACTCAGTGATACTTTAATCACACTCAGCGATACTTTAATCACACTCAGCAAATAATCACACTCAGCAATCTATTAATCACACTCAGCAAATAATCACACTCAGTGACACTTTAATCACACTCAGCGATAAATTAATCACACTCAGCAAATATTCACACTCAGTGACACTTTAATCACACTCAGCGATACTTTAATCACACTCTGACACTTTAATCACACTCAGTGACACTTTAATCACACGCAGCGACACTTTAATCACACTCAGCAAATAATCGCTCTCAGCGACACTTTAATCACACTCAGCAAATAATCACACTCAGCAATCTATTAATCACACTCAGCAAATAATCACACTCAGTGACACTTTAATCACACTCAGCGATAAATTAATCACACTCAGCAAATATTCACACTCAGTGACACTTTAATCACACTCAGCGATACTTTAATCACACTCTGACACTTTAATCACACTCAGTGACACTTTAATCACACGCAGCGACACTTTAATCACACTCAGCAAATAATCGCTCTCAGCGACACTTTAATCACACTCAGCAAATAATCACACTCAGCGACACTTTAATCACACTCAGCGAGACTTTTTTCACACTCAGCAAATAATCACACTCAGTGATATTTTAATCACACTCAGCAAATAATCACACTCAGCGATACTTTAATCACACTCAGCAAATAATCACACTCATCGACACTTTAATCACACTCAGCAAATAATCGCACTCAGTGACACTTTAATCAAACTCAGTGATAAATTAATCACACTCAGCAAATATTCACACTCAGTGACACTTTAAATCACACTCAGCGATACTTTAATCACACTCTGACACTTTAATCACACTCAGTGACACTTTAATCACACACAGTGATAATTTAATCACACTCAGCAAATAAGCACACTCAGCGACACTTTAATCACACTCAGCGATACTTTAATCACACTCAGCGATACTTTCATCGCACACAGTGACACTTTAATCACACTCAGCGATTCATTAATCACACTCAGAGATACTTTAATCGCACTCAGTGATACTTTAATCACACTCAGCGATACTTTAATCACACTCAGTGATACTTTATTCACACTCAGTGATACTTTAATCGCACTCAGCGATGCTTTAATCGCACTCAGCGAATAATCACACTCAGCGATACTTTAATCACACTCAGCAAATAATCGCACTCAGCGACACTTTAATCACATGCAGCAATACTTTAATCACACTCAGTAAATAATCACACTCAGTAAATAATCACACTCAGCGACATTTTACTCACATGCAGCGATACTTTAATCACACTCAGTAAATAATCACACTCAGTAAATAATCACACTCAGTGATACTTTAATCACACTCAGCAAATCATCACATTCAGCGATACTTTAATCACACTCAGCAAATAATCAGACTGAGTGACACTTTATTCACACTCAGCAAATAATCACACTCAGCGATACTTTAATCACACTCAGCGATACATTAATCGCACTCAGCGATACATTAATCACACTCAGCAAATAATCACAATCAGCGATACTTTAATCACACTCAGCGATACATTAATCACACTTAGCGATACTTTAATCACGCTCAGCAAATAATCACACTCAGCGATACTTTAATCACACTCTGCGATACTTTAATCACACTCAGCAAATAATCACATTCAGCAACACTTTAATCACACTCAGCAATCCTTTAATCGCACTCAGCAATACTTTAATCACAATCAGCAATCCTTTAATCACACTCAGTAATACTTTAAACCTACTCAGCGACACTTTAATCGATCTCAGTGATACTTTAATCACACTCAGCGACTCTTTAATCACCCTCAGCGATACTTTAATCACACTCAGCGATACTTTAATCACACTCAGCGATACTTTATTCACACTCAGTGATACTTTAATCGCACTCTGCGATGCTTTAATTGCACTCAGCGAATAATCACACTCAGCGATACTTTAATCACACTCAGTAAATAATCACACTCAGCAAATAATCACACTCAGCGACACTTTAATCACATGCAGCGATACTTTAATCATACTCAGCAAATAATCACACTCAGCGACACTTTAATCACATGCAGCGATACTTTAATCACACTCAGTAAATAATCACACTCAGTAAATAATCACACTCAGCGATACTTTAATCACACTCAGCAAATAATCACACTCAGCGATACTTTAATCACACTCAGCAAATAATCAGACTGAGCGACACTTTATTCACACTCAGCAAATAATCACACTCAGCGATACTTTAATCACACTCAGTGCATAATCACACTCCGTAAATACTCACACTCAGCAAATAATCACACTCAGTGATCCTTTAATCACACTCAGCAAATAATCACACTCAGCAACACTTTAATCACATGCAGCAATACTTTAATCACACTCAGTAAATAATCACACTCAGCAAATAATCACAATCAGCGATACTTTAGTAGCACTCAGCGATACATTAATCACACTCAGCGATACTTTAATCACACTCAGCGATACTTTAATTGAACTCAGCGATATTTTAATCGCACTCAGCGATACTTTAATTGCATTCAGCGATACTTTAATCACTCTCAGCAAATAATCACACTCAGCGATTCTTTAATCACACTCAGCGATATTTTAATCGCACTCAGTGACACTTTAATCACACTCAGTGACACTTTAATCACACGCAGCGACACTTTAATCACACTCAGCAAATAATCGCTCTCAGCGACAATTTAATCACACTCAGCAAATAATCACACTCAGCGACACTTTAATCACACTCAGCGAGACTTTTTTCACACTCAGCAAATAATCACACTCAGCGACTCTTTAATCACACTCAGCGATACTTTAATTGAACTCAGCGATATTTTAATCGCACTCAGCGATACTTTAATCGCATTCAGCGATACTTTAATCACTCTCAGCAAATAATCACACTCAGCGATTCTTTAATCACACTCAGCGATATTTTAATCGCACTCAGTGATACTTTAACCACACTCAGTGATACTTTAATCACACTCAGCGATACTTTAATCACACTCAGCAAATAATCACACTCAGCAATCTATTAATCACACTCAGCAAATAATCACACTCAGTGACACTTTAATCACACTCAGCGATAAATTAATCACACTCAGCAAATATTCACACTCAGTGACACTTTAATCACACTCAGCGATACTTTAATCACACTCTGACACTTTAATCACACTCAGTGACACTTTAATCACACGCAGCGACACTTTAATCACACTCAGCAAATAATCGCTCTCAGCGACACTTTAATCACACTCAGCAAATAATCACACTCAGCGACACTTTAATCACACTCAGCGAGACTTTTTTCACACTCAGCAAATAATCACACTCAGTGATATTTTAATCACACTCAGCAAATAATCACACTCAGCGATACTTTAATCACACTCAGCAAATAATCACACTCATCGACACTTTAATCACACTCAGCAATTAATCACACTCCGCGACACTTTAATCGCATTCAGTGATACTTTAATCACACTCAGCAAATAATCACACTCATCGACACTTTAATCACACTCAGCGACACTTTAATCACACTCAGTTTCACTTTAATCACACTCAGCGTCACTTTAATCGCACTCAGTTTCACTTTAATCACACTCAGCGTCACTTTAATCACACTCAGCGACAGTTTAATCACACTGAGCAAATCATCACACTCATCGACACTTTAATCACACTCATTGACACTTTAATCACACTCAGTGACACTTTAATCAAACTCAGCAAATAATCGCTCTCAGCAACACTTTAATCACACTGAGCCATACGTTAATTGCACACAGTGATGCTTTACGGGTTGTACAGGTGTGACTGGTTTCTAATGCTAGAACACAAAATGAGCTTCTGAAATGAGTGCAGTTTCTGCAGAGCAGCCTGAAGTCTATTTGCCATTCCAGAGCACGCTGCCAGTATACTTTCAGATCTTTTCAAATACGCAGTATTACAAAAGACATTTTTTGAAACATATTGGGCCTTTATTGCCCCACATAGTTATGAATTAATATTTGAACCTGAATGTACATTCAGGTTCCCTCACTGATTAAAAATCTGTCTATTTCAGCTGTGTGAATACTTAACCACCCAACATCTACAGCCCTCTGCTATAAAGAATTCCACAGATTTACCGTGCTCAGAGAAGAAATTCCTCTTCATCTCTGTCTTAAATGGGTGAACCCTTACCCTGAGATTATACCCTCTGGTCCTAGACTCTCCCACAAGGGGAAACAAACTCTCAGCATCTACACTGTCAAGCCTCCTAAAAATCTTATATGTTTCCAAAAGGTCTCCTCTCATTTTTCTAAACTCCGACGAGTACAGGCCCAACCTACCTAACCTCTCCTCACAAGAAAATCCCTCCATAGTCGGGATCAACCTAGTGAAATTTCTCTGAACTGCCTCCTTAGATAAGGGTACAAAAACTATTCACGGTGTTCTAGGGGTGATCTAACAAGTGTCTTGTATAGTTTTAGCAAAACTTCACTACTTTTATGCATCATTCCTGTTGAAATAAAGGCCAGCATTGTATTTGTCTCCCTTTTACCTGCAGAACTTGTATGCTAGCTCTTTGTGATTCATGGACAAGGACCCCCATATCCCTCTGTGCAGCAGCCTTCTGCAGTCTTTCTCCATTTAAATAATATTCAGCTCCTCTATTCTCCCTGTCAAAGTGCATAACCTCACATTTTCTCACATAATATTCCAACAGACAAGTTTTTGCCCCACTCACTTAACCTGTCTATATCCCTCTGTCGACTCCTTGTGTCATCCCCAGCACTTGCCTTCCCACCTACTTTTGCTTCATCCACAAACTTGGCAATTCCCTCATCCAAGTCAATATATATTGTAAATAATTGAGGCCCCAGCACTGATCCCTGTGGCACTCCACTAGTTACAGGTTGCCATCCTGAAAATGTGCCCTTTATGCAAGCTCTCTGTCTTCTATTAGTTAGCCAATCTTCTATCCATGCTATTATACTACCCTCAACACCATGGGCTCTTATCCTATTAAGTAGCCTTATGTGCAGTACCTTAATGAATGTCTTTTGTAAATCCAAATATATTACATTTACTGGTTCCCCTTTATCTATCCTGCTTGTTACCTCCTCAAAGAATTCTAATAAATTTGTCAGGCATGATTTCCCCTTCATGGAGCCAAGTTGACTCTGCTTAATCACATTATGCATTTCTAAATGCTCTGCTATTATATCCCTTATAATAGACTCTATCATTTTCCCAGTGACAGATGTTAAGCTAACTGGCCTATAGTTACCTGTTTTTTTGTCTCCCTCCCTTTTTGAATAAGGGTGTTACATTGGCAGTTTTTGACAAAAAGATTAATAAGGAGGGAAAAATTAGAGTACAAGAGAAAGCTAGCTAGTAATATAAAGATGGACAGGAAGAGTTTCTATAGATATTTTAGAAGAAAAGAGTTAACAAAGTGAATGTTAGTCCTATTGAAAGTGAATCTGGGGAATTAATAATGGAAAATAAGGAGATGGCAGATGAATTGAACAGGTATTTTGCATTGGTTTTCACTATAGAGAACACAAGTAACATCCCAGAAATAGCTGAAAATCACTAATTGGAAAGGAGGGAGGAACTCAAGAAAATTACCATCACCAAAGAAGTGGCATTGAGCAAGTTATTGCAGCTGTGGGCTGTCAAATCCCCTTGTCCTGATGGACTTCTTCCTAGGGTTCTAAAAGAAGTGGCTAGTGAGATCATTGATGCATTGGTTTTTCATTTTCCAAAATTCCCTAGATTCCAGAAAGGTTCCATTAGATTGGAAAATAGTAAATATAACTCCTTTATTCAAAAAGGGAAGGAGACAGACAGCCAGAAACTATAGATCAGTTAGTCTAACATCTCTCATAGGGAAATGTTAGAAGCTAATATTAAAGATGTTACAGCAAGGCACTTAGAAAAATTCAAGGCAATCAGGCAGAGTCAAAATGGCTTTGTGAAAGGGAAATCATGTTTAACCAATTTATTGGAGTTCTTTGAAGGAGCCACATGTCCTGTGGATAAAGAGGAACCACCGGTGGATGTGCTGTACTTAGATTTCCAGAAGGCATTTGATAAAGTGCCACATCAAAGGTTATTGCAGAAAATTAAAAGCTCATGGTGTCAGGGCTAACATGTTGACATGGATAGAAGATTGGCTAGTTAACAGAAGCAGAGAGTTGGCATAACTAGGTCTTTTTCCGTTGGCAGGATGTGAGCAGTGGTGTGCTACAAGGATCAGTGCTGGGGCCTCAGCTTTTTACTGGTAACAAAACATTTGCTTTATTTCTGGTTAATTAACTGTACTATTGCCATATTATAGAACCAGAACCCAGTTACATTGAACCTGGAGAAATGTGAAGAAGACCCAACATTCACTTGGTAATTGAATAAAAAGGAACTCTTGTCACACTGAAACTACCACTGGAGTCTACAATCTTATGTAATGTTTATAATAACATTCAAAGTGTTACTGTTCATCTTCTAAACATGCCTGTGATAGGAGAGAGGAAAACATAGCTGTGTGTGAAGTATTCAACACTAGCCGACTCTCAGAATTAGACTTTATAAACTCATTTCTTTTGAGTTTAGGTTGGAAATTGTGCCTGGCTTTGCAGCTTTTTTCTTTGCAAAGTGATTTGCATCAAAGAAATGTGGAATCTTAGGATCTCAGCTTTTCAACCATTGTAGTCAGCTGGAAATGAAATAAGAAAATTTCAAACATTACTTTTCTCAGTTTCATAAAACTGTCATATTGTGACACTAGGATCAATGGAACCTCAGTAAAATGTTGATATCACAGATAAGGTCGTATTGAGAAAGGGCGGCGCTATTTAATTACTATATGTGTTGGCAGTAGCGAACTTTTAATCAAGCTAAATCAAATTTGACATACAAGAGCTTTCAAGATAACACCTTGGTAGGGATTTAATCTGTATTTAAAAAAATGGTAGATAAAATGAGGTGAGGCTAACAGCATATTAATATAAATATTATAGGACATAAACTACTCATGGAAATAACTGATTATGGAAATAAATGTGCTAGCCAGGCCAATCAGCAAAGCATAATCTTATCAGATTAGATGGCATCAGACTGCAGCCAGCCTGAACAGGTCTGACTAAATCCTGTGAAGATTCACAGATCAGGCTGCAGAGTTTTACAAGGACAATTCAGCAATAGCTAAGAAACACAAATTCCAAAATGCTTTTATCCAAATTAAAACCCTTATGTGTTGATGCCAAATTGCAACAACTATAAACATTTTAGTCAATGTATCCAAATAATACCTCCGTTGATTTATTGGTATAAAAGGATATATTAAAACATCATTTACCATTCTTCTCACTCCAAATGTAACCCTGAAATGTGAAGGAATCTGTTTTTAATTGTTACATTTAATTGTATGTGAAGAGTTGACTTTGAAACCAGAAATTAATTTTAATGCATCAAAAGAAATTAGTTATTGAGAAAAGATATTTACGCCAGCGGTTTTCTTAGTTTAGGAACATTGAACAAATAGCTAGGAAAAATCTGACCAGAAAATAGTTAATCTGTGCTATGTTTTTTTTTAAATTAACAAGACAATGCACTAAATTGAAATATTATTCACCACAGGTATGTTGACAAATATTTGAAAAGCTGGTCAGATATAAATAGGGGGGCTGCAAGCAGATCTAGATCTAGTGGACATTAGGAGGCTGCAAAAAGATATAAATGGGTTCAGTGAGTGGGCAAAGATCTGTGCAAATGGAGTATAATGTGGGAAAATGTGAAATTGTCCATTTTGGCAGGAAGTGTAAAAGAGAAGCTTGTTATCTAAATGATGAGAGATTGCAGAGCTCTGAGATACAGAGGGATCTGGGTGTCCTAGTGCATTAATCACAAAAGGTTAGTATGCAGGTACAGCAGGAAATTAGGAAAGCTAATAGAATCTTAGCATTTATTGCGGGGGGAATTGAATATAAAAGTAGGGAGGTTATGCTTCAGTTATACAGGGCACTAGTGTGACCACATCCGGAGTACTGTGTACAGTATTGGTCATCTTATTTAAGAAAGGATGTAAATGCATTGGATGCAGTTCAGAGAAGATTTACCAGACTAATATCTGGAATGGATGCGTTGTCTTATGAGGAAAGGTTGGACAGACTAGGCTCATATCCGCTGGACCTTAGAAGATTAAGAGGCAACTTAATTGAAACATATAAGATCCTGATGAACCTTGACAGGGTGCATGTGGAGGGGATGTTTCCTCTTGTGGGAGAATCTAGAACTAGGGGGTCACTGTTTAAAAATAAGGGGTCGCCCATTTAAAACAGAGATGAGGAAAAACTTTCTCTCAGAGGGTCGTGAGTCTTTGGAACTCTCTTCCTGAAAAGGCGGTGGAAGCAGAGTCCTTGAATATTTTTGAAGCAGAGCTGGATAAATTCTTGGTAAGCAAGGGGGTGATAGGTTATCGGGGGGTAGGTGGGTTGCAGATTTCAGGTCACCATCAGATCTGCTGTGATCTTATTAATGGTGGAGCAGGTTCGAGGGGCTGAATGGCCTACTCCTGCTCCTTGTTTGTATGTTCGTAAAAAGATGTAAATATTACATGTAATGGTGAGCAGATCTCAAGAGGTTTTAAACCGAATCCTGTCAGCTGTGGGGCTGGGGCCTCGAGCTGGAAACTGAAATCCAGGAGGTGAGCTTTTAAAGTTTGAAGTAAGTAAGAAAGATACAGGTTAGTGCACAGGCAGCTGGTTAATAGCTTGTTAATAGCTGGATAAAGCTTAGTGCACAGGCAGCTGGTTAATAGCTGGTTAATAGCTGGTTAATAGCTGGATAAAGCTTAGTGCACAGGCAGCTGGTTAATAGCTGGTTAATAGCTGGATAAAGCTTAGTGCACAGGCAGCTGGTTAATAGCTGGTTAATAGCTGGATAAAGCTTAGTGCACAGGCAGCTGGTTAATAGGAGTGCAGGTGACTGCTCGACTGCCTCCTCATTTCAATCATTTGCACATGTAGACAGCTCTCCCCACGCTGCACACCTCATGAGGGTCAGTGGGAGGGGGATGCAGTCATCAAGAAGAGAAAACGTTATTTAAAGGCAGCCAAATTCTTTTAAAGGAGAGGTGAATTTTGATGAAATAAGTGTTGGAATGGCTGAAGCCGCAAAAGAGTTTGGGCACCAAGGTTCCCTGATGCTCACTGGACATTTTGGTGCAGGAAGCAGAGAGATGAGGGGACGTGGTTTAATCCCAGAGGGCAGGAGACTATCCAGGCAGATTATAAGGAGGCAGAGTGAGGAGACAACAAGGCCGATGCCAGGAACATTGCTCTGGATTGTTGGTTTAGTGCTAGAGAAATGCAATGATCTGATTAACATCTGACTAAGAGCACTACCTCTTCATCACAATGTCACCCAGGATTGGCAGCACTCCCCTCCCTCAGAAGTCTGCACTCTGCTCCTTTCAGCACATCACAATTCACTCAACTTGCTTCATCTCATTTTCACACACTCAGGATTGGACAGAATCGTTCCAGATTTGCACTAAGTGCAGCAATGGGTGGAATAAAGGAGATTTTACTCATTGGTCCAAAATGGTGCTTCTAACGCCATATCATCCCCTTCCTAGCGCACCCCAATTCATTAATAATGCATTTGCAGGAAAGACACTGCATTGCAGGAGGTTCAGCCTCTCATTTGCCCATCTGGTCATCACTTCAGGCCTTCAGTAAACCTGATGTCATATCAAAAGGCCACCACACACACAGCCAGAACTCTTCAAGGGATAGGAAGCTGCCGTGGACTGATGGCTGAAAAAGGGCAGAGAAAAACTCCCCCCAAATTTAGCAATGCCTCCCTCGAGTGCCAATAGATGCAGATAAACAACCAATGGCAGTGTACAGTACTGGGTGGCATGGTAATCAGCCAATGGCAGTGTACAATACTGGGCAGCATGGTAATCAACCTATGGCAGTGTACAGTACTGGGCAGCATGGTAATCAGCCAATGGCAGTGTACAGTACTGGGCAGCATGGTAATCAGCCAATGGCAGTGTACAGTATTGGGTGGCATGGTAATCAGCCAATGGCAGTGTACAGTATTGGGTGGCATGGTAATCAGCCAATGGCAGTGTACAGTACTGGGCGGCATGGTAATCAGCCAATGGCAGTGTACAGTACTGGGCAGCAGGATAATCAGCCAATGGCAGTGTACAGTACTGGGCAGCAGGATAAATAGGCAACACTTTGTCCTCCTGCTTCTCTATGTCAATAGGAGAGGTAGGTGTTTTTCATGGTGTATGGAGCCTCAGTGACATTCCTGATACATCAGTGGATTGTGAATTATTATTCTGCTGCTGCCATTAGCACCTGCAGCTTGAAAGAAACTCATGACTTGAAGGTTGAGTGTGACGATGACCTTTGACAGGACAGGTGCTGCTGTCTATGTCCTGGTTTGATGCTGTAGTAGGCAGGACAATTGCTCCCTGCATTGTAAAGGGAACTCCAACCAATGTTGGAACTCAGAAAAATACAACACCTAGAAGTCAAATACCAGAAGCCAACTTGTAAGTACTGTTTGATGGTGTTAAATAGCACTAATCATTGGGTCTTCATGAAGGTCAGTCTCCAGTTGCATTGAACTGATTAACTGGGGTGATGCAAAGACCTGAGCGATCGCTGCACATAGCACTTGATTCTTATCTCTAGAATCTTTTGACTGTTTTAAAGCTTTTTGACATACACTCCTGAAGGGGGTTGTACCTCCTACATGAAAATGGTGGGCAGCCATTTCCAGCATGAGCTCAAAGCTAACCAGGCATTTTAGATCCTCATGAGGACAAGTAAGGCTCGAAAAACCAGCACTAAATGGCCCAATTTCCTAGGTCACCATATTTCACAGCGTTAAAGATCACACACTCATGTTCACTCAGTGGCACAAACACATAAAACGAGGCATTAATAGAAAAAGAGAGGTTTAATAAAGAATAAAGGACTGTCTGAGTGCATTAGATCTACAGATGATCCACATCATTTGGTATTAATTATTAACATACTGCCTTTATCCACAAAGCTGCTCCTATTTCTGAAATGTCAAAACCTCTTTGAGCACAACATGGAGCAATTCTATCGGCATAATTTATTTACCTCAGCAACAAATGAATGCATGCAATTTGGTCAACCATTTTAGATTTATTCTTAATTCATATACACAGACAGAATGGAAATATGAGTAATTCAAAATACTTTCAGTTGGCAAATGGACATTGTTTTAATTAAGTGGTTTATTCTAATACAGCTGCAGCATTTTCCCAAGCTGTTTCATTAATCACTCCCTATTCTGGTCCATTTTATTCAATACCAGCTGCCATTCAATTCGAAAGCAACAAGGGGGAGAATCTTTTCAGAGCACCCTGTGCCGTTCCACTGCTGTTACTTTACTGGACGTCTAGTGGATCTGCCTGCTTAAATGCCTGTTTGTGCTTTCAGCAAATAACTTCACAGTAACAGAACAGTGAAATCGTTGGTAGAATTCACTCCCAGTGATTTTATATTTCTTGATTCTGACTAGTTTCGAAATGATCTGCTTATAGCACACTTACTGAACCTTAAATCTTACCTAAATCAAACGCTTTAGGAAGCATGCTTATCTGACCCTGCTGAAAGATGGAAGTGCTGTGTGGGATGCTTTATTATCAGGCACATAGTGATTTAGATGCTCAGCTCCTGTCTGATTTTCTTCCAAAGTTGAAAGTCCACCTGAGGCTCTGACTGGAGCTCAGGGCCCAATGATATCACCTGAAGCACATAGTTTTTTAATGGAACTTGAGGGAAACTTTCCTGGTGATCAAACTGTCAGAGAAACATCACAGGGAGCAGCAGAGAGGCTGGAGAACAAAGAACAAAGAGCAAAGAGCAAAGAAAAGTAGAGCACAGGAACAGGCCCTTCAGCCCTCCAAGCCTGCGCCGATCATATTGCCCTTCAACTAAAACATTTTGCACTTCTGGAGTCCGTATCCCTCTATTCCCATCCTATTCATGTATTTGTCAAGCTGCCTCTTAAACACCACTATCGTACCTGCTTCCACCACCTCCTCTGGCAGCGAATTCCAGACACTCACTACCCTCTGTGTAAAAAACTTGCCCCGCACATCTCCTCTATATTTTTCTCCTCTCACATTAAATCTATGTCCCCTAGAAATTGACTCTTCCACGCTGGGAAAAAGCTTCTGACTATCTACTCTGTCCATGCCACTCATAATTTTGTAAACTTCTATCAAATCTCCCCTCAATCTCCGTCGCTCTAGTGAGAACAATCCGAGTTTCTCCAACCTCTCCTCATAGCTAATAACCTCCAGACCAGGCAGCATCCTGGTAAACCTCCTCTGCACCCTCTCCAACGCCTCCATATCCTTCTGGTAATGTGGTGACCGGAATTGCATGCAATATTCCAACTGTGGCCTAAACAAGGTTCTATACAGCTGCAGCATGACTTCCCAGCTTTTATACTCAATACCCCTGCTGATGAAGGCAAGCATGCCATATGCCTTCCTGACTACCTTATCCACCTGCGTTGCCACTTTCAGTGACCTGTGGACCTGTACACCCAGATCCCTCTGCCCATCGATGCACTTAAGGGTTCTGCCATTTACTGTATAATTGCTACCTGTATTAGTCCTTCCAAAATGCATTACCTCACATTTGTCCGGATTAAACTCCATCTGCCATTTCTCCGCCCAAGTCTCCAACCGATCTATATCCCATTGTATCCTTTGACAATCCTCTTCACTATCTGCAACTCCTCCAACCTTAGTATCATCTGCAAACTTACTAATTAGCCCAGTTATATTTTCCTCCAAATCATTTATGTATTCCACAAACAGCAAAGGTCCCAGCACTGATCCCTGCGGAACTCCACTAGTCACAGCTCTCCATTCAGAAAAGCACCCTTCCACTGCTACCCTCTGTCTTCTATGACCAAGCCAATTCTGTATCCATCTTGCCAGCTCACCTTTGATCCTGTGCGACTTTGCCTTCTGTACCAGTCTGCAATGAGGGAACTTGTCAAGGGTCTTACTGAAATCCATGTAGATAACATCCACTGCCCTTCCATTGTCGATCTTTGTCACTTCCTCGAAAAACTCGATCAAGTTAGTGAGACACGACCTCCCCTTCACAAAACCATGCTGCCTCTCACTAATACGCCCATTTGCTTCCAAATGGTAGTAAATCCTGTCACGAAGAATCTTCTCCAATAATTTCCCTACCACTGACGTTAGGCTCACCGGCCTGTAATTTCCTGGATTATCCCTGCTACCCTTCTTAAACAATGGAACAACATTGGCCATTCTCCAGTCCTCTGGGACCTCACCTGTAGCCAGTGAGGATACAAAGATTTCAGTCAAGGCCCCAGCAATCTCCTCCCTTGCCTCCCTCAGTACTCTGGGGTAGATCCCATCTGGCCCTGGGGACTTATCCACCTTAATATTCTTCAAGACACCTAACACCTCCTCTTTTTTGATCTCAACATGATCCAGGCTATCTACACACTCTTCCCTAGACACTTCGACTGCTAAGTCCTTCAGCGAGAGGTCACAGGGCACAGGAAGCAGCAGAGTGACTGGAGAAAGGTCAAAGGAAGCAGCAGAGTGACCGGAGAAAGGTCACAGGTCACAGGGAGCAGCAGAGTGACCGGAGAAAGGTCAAAGGAAGCAGCAGAGTGACCGGAGAAAGGTCACAGGTCATGGGGAGCAGCAGAGTGACCGGAGAAAGGTCACAGGAAGCAGCAGAGTGACCGGAGAAAGGTCAAAGGAATCAGCAGAGTGACCGGAGAAAGGTCACAGGTCACAGGGAGCAGCAGAGTGAGCAGAGAAGAGTCACAGGTCACAGGAAGTAGCAGTGCGACTGGTGAAAGGTCACAGGGAGCAGCAGAGTGACCGGAGAAAGGTCACAGGAAACGGCTGGGTGACCGGAGAAAGGTCACAGGTCACAGGAAGCAGCAGAGTGACCGGAGAAAGGTCACAGGAAACGGCTGGGTGACCGGAGAAAGGTCACAGGTCACAGGAAGCAGCAGAGTGACCGGGGAAAGGTCACATGGAGTAGCAGAGTGACCGGAGAAAGGTCAAAGGAAGCAGCAGAGTGACCGGAGAAAGGTCACAGGGAATAGCATAATGAATGGAGAAAGGTCACAGGTCACAGGAAGTAGCATAGTGACCGGAAAAAGGTCATAGGGAGCAGCAGATTGACCAAAGAAAGGTCACAGGGAATAGCAGAGTGACCGGAGAAAGGTCACGGAGCAACAAAGTGACCGGAGAAAGGTCACAGGAACAAGCACAGTGACCAGAGAAAGGTCACAGGTCACAGGAAGCAGCAGAGTGACCGGAGAAAGGTCACAGGTCACAGGAAGCTGCAGAGTGACAGGAGGAAGGTCACAGGAAGCAGCAGAGTGACCGGAGAAAGGTCACAGGAAGTAGCAGAGTGACCGGGGAAAGGTCACAGGAAGCAGCAGAGTGACCGGAGAAAGGTCACAGGAAACAGCAGAGTGACCGGAGAAAGGTCACAGGAAGCAGCAGAGTGACCGGAGAAAGGTCACAGGGAGAAGTAGAGTGACCGGAGAAAGGTCACAGGAAGCAGCAGAGTGACCGGGGAAAGGTCACAGGGAGAAGTAGAGTGACCGGAGAAAGGTCACAGGAAGCAGCAGAGTGACCGGGGAAAGGTCACAGGGAGAAGTAGAGTGACCGGGGAAAGGTCACAGGGAGAAGTAGAGTGACCGGGGAAAGGTCACAGGAAGCAGCAGAGTGACCGGAGAAAGGTCACAGGAAGTAGTAGAGTGACCGGGGAAAGGTCACAGGGAGAAGTAGAGTGACCGGGGAAAGGTCACAGGAAGCAGCAGAGTGACCGGAGAAAGGTCACAGGAAGTAGTAGAGTGACCGGGGAAAGGTCACAGGAAGCAGCAGAGTGACCAGAGAAAGGTCACAGGGAGTAACAGGGTGACCGGGGAGAGGTCACAGGAAGCAGCAGAGTGACCGAAGAAAGGTCAAAGGAAGTAGTAGAGTGACCGGAGAAAGGTCACAGGGAGCAGCAGAGTGACCGGAGAAAGGTCAAAGGAAGTAGTAGAGTGACCGGAGAAAGGTCACAGGGAGCAGCAGAGTGACCGGAGAAAGGTCAAAGGAAGCAGCGGAGTGACCGGAGAAAGGTCACAGGGAGTAGCAGAGTGACCGGGGAAAGGTCACAGGGAGTAGCAGAGTGACCGGGGAAAGGTCACAGGGAGTAGCAGAGTGACCGGAGAAAGGTCAAAGGAAGCAGCAGAGTGACCAGAGAAAGGTCACAGGGAGCAGCAGAGTGACCGGAGAAAGGTCACAGGTAGTAGAAGAGTGACCGGGGAAAGGTCACAGGGAGCAGCAGAGTGACCGGAGAAAGGTCACAGGGAGTAGCAGAGTGACCGGGGAAAGGTCACAGGGAGTAGTAGAGTGACCGGGGAAAGGTCACAGGGAGTAGTAGAGTGACCGGAGAAAGGTCACAGAAAGTAGTGGAGTGACCGGAGAAAGGTCACAGGAAGTAGTGGAGTGACCGGAGAAAGGTCACAGGGAGCAGCAGAGTGACCAGAGAAAGGTCACAGGGAGCAGCAGAGTGACCAGAGAAAGGTCACAGGGAGCAGCAGAGTGACCGCGGAAAGGTCACAGGGAGTAGCAGAGTGACCAGAGAAAGGTCACAGGGAGTTACAGAGTGACCGGAGAAAGGTCACAGGGAGTAGCAGAGTGACCGGAGAAAGGTCACAGGGAGTAGCAGAGTGACCGGGGAATGGTCACAGGGAGCAGCAGAGTGACCGGGGAATGGTCACATGAAGTAGCAGAGTGACCGGAGAAAGGTCACAGGGAGCAGCAGAGTGACCGGGGAATGGTCACAGGAAGTAGTAGAGTGACCGGGGAAAGGTCACAGGGAGTAGTAGAGTGACCGGAGAAAGGTCACAGGAAGCAGCAGAGTGACCGGGGAAAGGTCACAGGGAGTAGTAGAGTGACCGGACAAAGTTCAAAGGAAGTAGTAGAATGACCGGATAAAGGTCACATGAAGTAGCAGAGTGACCGGGGAAAGGTCACAGGGAGTAGCAAAGTGACCAGAGAATGGTCACAGGAAGCAGCAGAGTGACCGGGGAAAGGTCACAGGGAGTAGTAGAGTGACCGGGGAAAGATCACAGGGAGAAGCAGAGTGGCCAGAGAAAGGTCACAGGAAGTAGACGAGTGACCAGAAAAAGGTCACAGGAAGTAGCAGAGTGACCGGAGAAAGGTCACATGGAGTAGCAGAGTGACCAGAGAAAGGTCACAGGTTGTAGAAGAGTGACCGGGGAAGGGTCACAGGGAGCAGCAGAGTGACCAGAGAATGGTCACAGGAAGTAGTAGAGTGACCGGGGAAAGGTCACAGGGAGTAGTAGAGTGACCGGAGAAAGGTCACAGGAAGTAGTAGAGTGACTGGAGAAAGGTCACAGGAAGTAGCAGAGTGACCGGGGAAAGGTCACAGGGAGAAGTAGAGTGACCAGAGAACGGTCACAGGAAGTAGTAGAGTGACCGGGGAAAGGTCACAGGGAGTAGTAGAGTGACCGGAGAAAGGTCACAGGGAGTAGTAGAGTGACCGGGGAAAGGTCACAGGGAGTAGTAGAGTGACCGGAGAAAGGTCACAGGAAGTAGTAGAGTGACCGGAGAATGGTCACAGGGAGTTACAGAGTGACCAGAGAATGGTCACAGGAAGCAGCAGAGTGACCGGGGAAAGGTCACAGGAAGCAGCAGAGTGACCGGGGAAGGGTCACAGGAAGCAGCAGAGTGTCCGGAAAAAGGTCACAGGGAGTAGCAGAGTGAGCGGAGAAAGGTCAGAGGGAGTAGCAAAGTGACCGGAGAAAGGTCACAGGAAGCAGCAGAGTGACCAGAGAAAGGCCATTTGGAGAAGCAGAGTGACCAGAGAAAGTTCTCAGGGAGTAGCAGAGTGACCGGAGAAAGATCACAGGAAGTAGGAGAGTGACCGGAGAAAGGTCACATGGAGTAGCAGAGTGACCAGAGAAAGGTCACAGGTAGTAGAAGAGTGACCAGGGAAGGGTCACAGGAAGCAGCAGAGTGACCAGAGAATGGTCACAGGAAGTAGTAGAGTGACCGGAGAAAGGTCACAGGAAGTAGTAGAGTGACCGGAGAAAGGTGACAGGAAGTAGTAGCGTGACCGGGGAAAGGTCACAGGGAGAAGCAGAGTGGCCAGAGAAAGGTCACAGGAAGTAGACGGGTGACCAGAAAAAGGTCACAGGAAGTAGCAGAGTGACCAGAGAAAGGTCACATGGAGTAGCAGAGTGACCAGAGAAAGGTCACAGGTTGTAGAAGAGTGACCGGGGAAGGGTCACAGGGAGCAGCAGAGTGACCAGAGAATGGTCACAGGAAGTAGTAGAGTGACCGGGGAAAGGTCACAGGAAGTAGTAGAGTAACTGGAGAAAGGTCACAGGAAGTAGCAGAGTGACCGGGGAAAGGTCACAGGGAGAAGTAGAGTGACCGGAGAAAGGTCACAGGGAATAGCAGAGTGACCGGGGAAGGGTCACAGGGAGCAGCAGAGTGACCAGAGAATGGTCACAGGAAGTAGTAGAGTGACCGGGGAAAGGTCACAGGAAGTAGTAGAGTAACTGGAGAAAGGTCACAGGAAGTAGCAGAGTGACCGGGGAAAGGTCACAGGGAGAAGTAGAGTGACCGGAGAAAGGTCACAGGAAGCAGCAGATTGACCCGAAAAAGGTCAAAGGAAGCAGCAGAGTGACCGGAGAAAGGTCACAGGGAGTAGCAGAGTGACCAGAGAAAGGTCACAGGAAGCAGCAGAGTGACCGGGGAAAGGTCACAGGGAGCAGCAGATTGACCCGAAAAAGGTCAAAGGAAGCAGCAGAGTGACCGGAGAAAGGTCACAGGGAGCAGCGGAGTGACCGGGGAAAGGTCACAGGGAATAGCAGAGTGACCGGTAAAAGGTCACAGGGAGTAGCAGAGTGACCGGTAAAAGGTCACAGGGAGTAGCAGAGTAACCAGAGAAAGGTCACAGGAAGCAGCAGAGTGACCGGTAAAAGGTCACAGGGAGCAGCAGAGTGACCGGAGAAAGGTCACAGGGAGTAGCAGAGTGACCGGTAAAAGGTCACAGGGAGTAGCAGAGTGACCAGAGAAAGGTCACAGGGAGTAGCAGAGTGACCAGTAAAAGGTCACAGGGAGTAGCAGAGTAACCAGAGAAAGGTCACAGGAAGCAGCAGAGTGACCGGAGAAAGGCCATTTGGAGAAGCAGAGTGACCGGAGAAAGTTCAAAGGAAGTAGTAGAATGACCGGATAAAGGTCACAGGGAGTAGTAGAGTGACCGGAGAAAGGTCACAGGAAGTAGTAGAGTGACCGGGGAAAGTTCAAAGGAAGTAGTAGAATGACCGGATAAAGGTCACAGGGAGTAGTAGAGTGACCGGGGAAAGGTCACAGGAAGTAGTAGAGTGACCGGGGAAGGGTCACAAGAAGCAGCAGAGTGGCCAGAGAAAGGTCACAGGGAGTTACAGAGTGACCGGAGAAAGATCACAGGAAGCAGCAGAGTGACCGGAAAAAGGTCACAGGCAGTAGCAGAGTGACCGGAGAAAGGTCACAGGTAGTAGAAGAGTGACCGGGGAAGGGTCACAGGAAGCAGCAGAGTGACCAGAGAATGGTCACAGGAAGTAGTAGAGTGACCGGGGAAAGGTCACAGGGAGTAGTAGAGTGACCGGAGAAAGGTCACAGGAAGTAGTAGAGTGACCGGAGAAAGGTCACAGGGAGTAGTAGAGTGACCGGAGAAAGGTCACAGGAAGTAGTAGAGTGACCGGAGAAAGGTTACAGGGAGTAGTAGAGTGACCGGGGAAAGGTCACAGGAAGTAGTAGAGCGACCGGAGAAAGGTTACAGGAAGTAGTAGAGTGACCGCGGAAAGCTCACAGGGAATAGCAGAGTGACCAGAGAAAGGTTACAGTGAGTAGCAGAGTGACCGGGCAAAGGTCACAGGGAGTAGCAGAGTGACCAGAGAAAGGTCACAGGAAGCAGCAGAGTGACCGGAGAAAGGTCACAGGGAGTAGCAGAGTGACCAGAGAAAGGTCACAGGAAGCAGCAGAGTGACCGGGGAAAGGTCACAGGGAGTAGTAGAGTGACCGGGGAAGGGTCACAGGGAGCAGCAGAGTGACCAGAGAAAGGTCACAGGAAGTAGTAGACTGTCCGGGGAAAGGTCACAGGGAGTAGTAGAGTGACCGGAGAAAGTTCAAAGGAAGTAGTAGAATGACCGGATAAAGGTCACAGGAAGCAGCAGAGTGACCGGGGAAAGGTCACAGGGAGTAGCAGAGTGACCGGGGAAGGGTCACAGGGAGCAGCAGAGTGACCAGAGAAAGGTCACAGGAAGTAGTAGACTGTCCGGGGAAAGGTCACAGGGAGTAGCAGAGTGACCGGGGAAGGGTCACAGGGAGCAGCAGAGTGACCGGATAAAGGTCACATGAAGTAGCAGAGTGACCGGAGAAAGGTCACAGGGAGTAGCAGAGTGACCAGAGAAAGTTCAAAGGAAGTAGCAGAGTGACCAGAGAATGGTCAAAGGAAGTAGCAGAGTGACCAGAGAAAGGTCAGAGGGAGTAGCAGAGTGACCGGAGAAAGGTCACAGGAAGTAGCAGAGTGACCAGAGAAAGGTCAGAGGGAGTAGCAGAGTGACCGGAGAAAGGTCACAGGAAGTAGCAGAGTGACCAGAGAAAGGTCACAGGAAGTAGCAGAGTGACCAGAGAATGGTCAAAGGAAGTAGCAGAGTGACCAGAGAAAGGTCAGAGGGAGTAGCAGAGTGACCGGAGAAAGGTCACAGGAAGTAGCAGAGTGACCAGAGAAAGGTCACAGGAAGTAGCAGAGTGACCAGAGAAAGTTCAAAGGAAGTAGCAGAGTGACCATAGAAAGGTCACAGCAAGCAGCAGAGTGACCAGAGAAAGGTCACAGGAAGTAGCAGAGTGACCAGAGAAAGGTCAGAGGGAGTAGCAGAGTGACCAGAGAATGGTCAAAGGAAGTAGCAGAGTGACCAGAGAAAGGTCAGAGGGAGTAGCAGAGTGACCGGAGAAAGGTCACAGGAAGTAGCAGAGTGACCAGAGAAAGGTCACAGGAAGTAGCAGAGTGACCAGAGAAAGTTCACAGGAAGTAGCAGAGTGACCATAGAAAGGTCACAGCAAGCAGCAGAGTGACCAGAGAAAGGTCACAGGAAGTAGCAGAGTGACCAGAGAATGGTCAAAGGAAGTAGCAGAGTGACCAGAGAAAGGTCAGAGGGAATAGCAGAGTGACCGGAGAAAGGTCACAGGAAGTAGCAGAGTGACCATAGAAAGGTCACAGCAAGCAGCAGAGTGACCAGAGAAAGGTCACAGGAAGTAGCAGAGTGACCAGAGAATGGTCAAAGGAAGTAGCAGAGTGACCAGAGAAAGGTCAGAGGGAATAGCAGAGTGACCGGAGAAAGGTCACAGGAAGCAGCAGAGTGACCGGAGAAAGGTCACAGGAAGTAGCAGAGTGACCGCGGAAAGCTCACAGGGAATAGCAGAGTGACCGGAGAAAGGTCACAGGGAGTAGCAGAGTGACCGGAGAAAGGTCAGAGGGAGTAGCAAAGTGACCGGAGAAAGGACACAGGAAGTAGCAGAGTGACCAGAGAAAGGTCACAGGAAGTAGCAGAGTGACCGGAGAAAGGTCACAGGGAGAAGCAGAGTGACCGGGGAAAGGTCACAGGGAGTAGCAGATTGACCGGAGAATGGTCACAGGGAGTAACAGAGTGACCGGGGAAAGGTCACAGGGAGTAGCAGAGTGACCGGGGAAAGGTCACAGGGAGTAGCAGAGTGACCGGGGAAAGGTCACAGGGAGCAGCAGAGTGACCGGGGAAAGGTCACAGGGAGCAGCAGAGTGACCGGGGAAAGGTCACAGGGAGTAGCAGAGTGACCGGAGAAAGGTCACAGGGAGCAGCAGAGTGACCGGGGAAAGGTCACAGGAAGCAGCAGAGTGACCGGAGAAAGGTCACAGGGAGTAGCAGAGTGACCGGGGAAAGGTCACAGGGAGTAGTAGAGTGACCGGAGAAAGGTCACAGAAAGTAGTGGAGTGACCGGAGAAAGGTCACAGGAAGTAGTGGAGTGACCGGAGAAAGGTCACAGGAAGTAGTAGAGTGACCGGGGAAGGGTCACAGGGAGCAGCAGAGTGACCGGGGAAATGTCACAGGGAGCAGCAGAGTGACCAGAGAAAGGTCACAGGGAGTAGCAGAGTGACCAGAGAAAGGTCACAGGGAGCAGCAGAGTGACCAGAGAAAGGTCACAGGGAGTAGCAGAGTGACCGGGGAAAGGTCACAGGGAGTAGCAGAGTGACCGGAGAAAGGTCACAGGGAGCAGCAGAGTGACCAGAGAAAGGTCACAGGGAGTAGCAGAGTGACCGCGGAAAGGTCACAGGGAGTAGCAGAGTGACCAGAGAAAGGTCACAGGGAGTTACAGAGTGACCGGAGAAAGGTCACAGGGAGCAGCAGAGTGACCGGGGAATGGTCACAGGGAGCAGCAGAGTGACCGGAGAAAGGTCACAGGGAGTAGTAGAGTGACCGGGGAAAGGTCACAGGGAGTAGTAGAGTGACCGGAGAAAGGTCACAGGAAGCAGCAGAGTGACCGGGGAAAGGTCACAGGGAGTAGTAGAGTGACCGGACAAAGTTCAAAGGAAGTAGTAGAATGACCGGATAAAGGTCACATGAAGTAGCAGAGTGACCGGGGAAAGGTCACAGGGAGTAGCAAAGTGACCAGAGAATGGTCACAGGAAGCAGCAGAGTGACCGGGGAAAGGTCACAGGGAGTAGTAGAGTGACCGGGGAAAGATCACAGGGAGAAGCAGAGTGGCCAGAGAAAGGTCACAGGAAGTAGACGAGTGACCGGAGAAAGGTCACATGGAGTAGCAGAGTGACCAGAGAAAGGTCACAGGTTGTAGAAGAGTGACCGGGGAAGGGTCACAGGGAGCAGCAGAGTGACCAGAGAATGGTCACAGGAAGTAGTAGAGTGACCGGGGAAAGGTCACAGGGAGTAGTAGAGTGACCGGAGAAAGGTCACAGGAAGTAGTAGAGTGACTGGAGAAAGGTCACAGGAAGTAGCAGAGTGACCGGGGAAAGGTCACAGGGAGAAGTAGAGTGACCAGAGAACGGTCACAGGAAGTAGTAGAGTGACCGGGGAAAGGTCACAGGGAGTAGTAGAGTGACCGGAGAAAGGTCACAGGGAGTAGTAGAGTGACCGGGGAAAGGTCACAGGGAGTAGTAGAGTGACCGGAGAAAGGTCACAGGAAGTAGTAGAGTGACCGGAGAATGGTCACAGGGAGTTACAGAGTGACCAGAGAATGGTCACAGGAAGCAGCAGAGTGACCAGAGAAAGGTCACAGGAAGCAGCAGAGTGACCGGGGAAAGGTCACAGGAAGCAGCAGAGTGACCGGGGAAGGGTCACAGGAAGCAGCAGATTGACCAGAGAAAGGTCACAGGAAGCAGCAGAGTGTCCGGAAAAAGGTCACAGGGAGTAGCAGAGTGAGCGGAGAAAGGTCAGAGGGAGTAGCAAAGTGACCGGAGAAAGGTCACAGGGAGTTACAGAGTGACCAGAGAAAGGCCATTTGGAGAAGCAGAGTGACCAGAGAAAGTTCTCAGGGAGTAGCAGAGTGACCAGAGAAAGATCACAGGAAGTAGGAGAGTGACCGGAGAAAGGTCACATGGAGTAGCAGAGTGACCAGAGAAAGGTCACAGGTAGTAGAAGAGTGACCAGGGAAGGGTCACAGGAAGCAGCAGAGTGACCAGAGAATGGTCACAGGAAGTAGTAGAGTGACCGGGGAAAGGTGACAGGAAGTAGTAGCGTGACCGGGGAAAGGTCACAGGGAGAAGCAGAGTGGCCAGAGAAAGGTCACAGGAAGTAGACGGGTGACCAGAAAAAGGTCACAGGAAGTAGCAGAGTGACCGGAGAAAGGTCACATGGAGTAGCAGAGTGACCAGAGAAAGGTCACAGGTTGTAGAAGAGTGACCGGGGAAGGGTCACAGGGAGCAGCAGAGTGACCAGAGAATGGTCACAGGAAGTAGTAGAGTGACCGGGGAAAGGTCACAGGAAGTAGTAGAGTAACTGGAGAAAGGTCACAGGAAGTAGCAGAGTGACCGGGGAAAGGTCACAGGGAGAAGTAGAGTGACCGGAGAAAGGTCACAGGGAGCAGCAGATTGACCCGAAAAAGGTCAAAGGAAGCAGCAGAGTGACCGGAGAAAGGTCACAGGGAGCAGCGGAGTGACCGGGGAAAGGTCACAGGTAATAGCAGAGTGACCGGTAAAAGGTCACAGGGAGTAGCAGAGTGACCGGTAAAAGGTCACAGGGAGTAGCAGAGTAACCAGAGAAAGGTCACAGGAAGCAGCAGAGTGACCGGAGAAAGGCCATTTGGAGAAGCAGAGTGACCGGGGAAAGGCCATTTGGAGAAGCAGAGTGACCGGGGAAAGTTCAAAGGAAGTAGTAGAATGACCGGATAAAGGTCACAGGGAGTAGTAGAGTGACCGGGGAAAGGTCACAGGAAGTAGTAGAGTGACCGGGGAAGGGTCACAAGAAGCAGCAGAGTGGCCAGAGAAAGGTCACAGGGAGTTACAGAGTGACCGGAGAAAGATCACAGGAAGCAGCAGAGTGACCGGAAAAAGGTCACAGGCAGTAGCAGAGTGACCGGAGAAAGGTCATATGGAGTAGCAGAGTGACCAGAGAAAGGTCACAGGTAGTAGAAGAGTGACCGGGGAAGGGTCACAGGAAGCAGCAGAGTGACCAGAGAATGGTCACAGGAAGTAGTAGAGTGACCGGGGAAAGGTCACAGGGAGTAGTAGAGTGACCGGAGAAAGGTCACAGGAAGTAGTAGAGTGACCGGAGAAAGGTCACAGGGAGTAGAAGAGTGACCGGAGAAAGGTCACAGGAAGTAGTAGAGTGACCGGAGAAAGGTTACAGGGAGTAGTAGAGTGACCGGGGAAAGGTCACAGGGAGTAGTAGAGTGACCGGAGAAAGGTCACAGGAAGTAGTAGAGTGACCGGAGAAAGGTTACAGGAAGTAGTAGAGTGACCGCGGAAAGCTCACAGGGAATAGCAGAGTGACCAGAGAAAGGTTACAGTGAGTAGCAGAGTGACCGGGCAAAGGTCACAGGGAGTAGCAGAGTGACCAGAGAAAGGTCACAGGAAGCAGCAGAGTGACCGGAGAAAGGTCACAGGGAGTAGCAGAGTGACCGGGGAAAGGTCACAGGGAGTAGTAGAGTGACCGGGGAAGGGTCACAGGGAGCAGCAGAGTGACCAGAGAAAGGTCACAGGAAGTAGTAGACTGTCCGGGGAAAGGTCACAGGGAGTAGTAGAGTGACCGGAGAAAGTTCAAAGGAAGTAGTAGAATGACCGGATAAAGGTCACAGGAAGCAGCAGAGTGACCGGGGAAAGGTCACAGGGAGTAGCAGAGTGACCGGGGAAGGGTCACAGGGAGCAGCAGAGTGACCAGAGAAAGGTCACAGGAAGTAGTAGACTGTCCGGGGAAAGGTCACAGGGAGTAGCAGAGTGACCGGGGAAGGGTCACAGGGAGCAGCAGAGTGACCAGAGAAAGTTCAAAGGAAGTAGCAGAGTGACCAGAGAATGGTCAAAGGAAGTAGCAGAGTGACCAGAGAAAGGTCAGAGGGAGTAGCAGAGTGACCGGAGAAAGGTCACAGGAAGTAGCAGAGTGACCAGAGAAAGGTCAGAGGGAGTAGCAGAGTGACCGGAGAAAGGTCACAGGAAGTAGCAGAGTGACCAGAGAAAGGTCACAGGAAGTAGCAGAGTGAACAGAGAATGGTCAAAGGAAGTAGCAGAGTGACCAGAGAAAGGTCAGAGGGAGTAGCAGAGTGACCGGAGAAAGGTCACAGGAAGTAGCAGAGTGACCAGAGAAAGGTCACAGGAAGTAGCAGAGTGACCAGAGAAAGTTCAAAGGAAGTAGCAGAGTGACCATAGAAAGGTCACAGCAAGCAGCAGAGTGACCAGAGAAAGGTCACAGGAAGTAGCAGAGTGACCAGAGAATGGTCAAAGGAAGTAGCAGAGTGACCAGAGAAAGGTCAGAGGGAATAGCAGAGTGACCGGAGAAAGGTCACAGGAAGCAGCAGAGTGACCGGAGAAAGGTCACAGGAAGTAGCAGAGTGACCGCGGAAAGGTCACAGGGAGTAGCAGAGTGACCGGAGAAAGGTTACAGGAAGTAGTAGAGTGACCAGGGAAAGCTCACAGGGAATAGCAGAGTGACCGGGCAAAGGTCACAGGGAGTAGCAGAGTGACCGGAGAAAGGTCAGAGGGAGTAGCAAAGTGACCGGAGAAAGGACACAGGAAGTAGCAGAGTGACCAGAGAAAGGTCACAGGAAGTAGCAGAGTGACCGGAGAAAGGTCACAGGGAGAAGCAGAGTGACCGGGGAAAGGTCACAGGGAGTAGCAGATTGACCGGAGAATGGTCACAGGGAGTAACAGAGTGACCGGGGAAAGGTCACAGGGAGTAGCAGAGTGACCGGGGAAAGGTCACAGGGAGTAGCAGAGTGACCGGGGAAAGGTCACAGGGAGCAGCAGAGTGACCGGGGAAAGGTCACAGGGAGTAGCAGAGTGACCGGGGAAAGGTCACAGGCAGTAGCAGAGTGACCGGGGAAAGGTCACAGGGAGCAGCAGAGTGACCGGAGAAAGGTCACAGGGAGTAACAGGGTGACCGGTGAAAGGTCACAGGGAGTAGCAGAGTGACCGGAGAAAGGTCACAGGGAGTAACAGGGTGACCGGAGAAAGGTCACAGGGAGCAGCAGAGTGACCGGGGAAAGGTCACAGGGAGTAGCAGAGTGACCGGGGAAAGGTCACAGGGAGTAGCAGAGTGACCGGAGAAAGGTCACAGGGAGCAGCAGAGTGACCGGGGAAAGGTCACAGGGAGAAGCAGAGTGACCGGGGAAAGGTCACAGGGAGTAGCAGAGTGACCGGGGAAAGGTCACAGGGAGTAGCAGAGTGACTGGGGAAAGGTCACAGGGAGCAGCAGAGTGACCAGAGAAAGGTCACAGGAAGCAGCAGAGTGACCAGAGAAAGGTCACAGGGAGCAGCAGAGTGACCAGAGAAAGGTCACAGGGAGCAGCAGAGTGACCAGAGAAAGGTCACAGGGAGCAGCAGAGTGACCAGAGAAAGGTCACAGGGAGCAGCAGAGTGACCGGAGAAAGGTCACAGGGAGCAGCAGAGTGACCGGGGAAAGGTCACAGGAAGTAGTAGAGTGACCAGAGAAAGGTCACAGGGAGCAGCAGAGTGACCGGGGAAAGGTCACAGGGAGCAGCAGAGTGACCAGAGAAAGGTCACAGGGAGTAGCAGAGTGACCAGAGAAAGGTCACAGGGAGTAGCAGAGTGACCGCGGAAAGGTCACAGGGAGTAGCAGAGTGACCGGGGAAAGGTCACAGAGAATAGCAGAGTGACCAGAGAAAGGTCACAGGGAGCAGCAGAGTGACCGGGGAAATGTCACAGGGAGTAGCAGAGTGACCAGAGAAAGGTCACAGGGAATAGCAGAGTGACCGGAGAAAGGTCACAGGGAGTAGCAGAGTGACCGGAGAAAGGTCACAGAGAATAGCAGAGTGACCGGGCAAAGGTCACAGGGAGTAGCAGAGTGACCGGGGAAAGGTCACAGAGAATAGCAGAGTGACCGGGGAAATGTCACAGGGAGTAGCAGAGTGACCGGAGAATGGTCACAGGAAGCAGCAGAGTGACCAGAGAAAGGTCACAGGGAGCAGCAGAGTGACCAGAGAAAGGTCACAGGAAGCAGCAGAGTGACCAGAGAAAGGTCACAGGGAGTAGCAGAGTGACCGGAGAAAGGTCACAGGGAGTAGCAGAGTGACCGGAGAAAGGTCACAGGGAGTAGCAGAGTGACCCGAGAAAGGTCACAGGGAGTAGCAGAGTGACCGGAGAAAGGTCACAGGGAGTAGCAGAGTGACCGGGGAAAGGTCACAGAGAATAGCAGAGTGACCGGAGAAAGGTCACAGGGAGCAGCAGAGTGACCAGAGAAAGGTCACAGGGAGTAGCAGAGTGACCGGAGAAAGGTCACAGGGAGTAGCAGAGTGACCGGAGAAAGGTCACAGGGAGTAGCAGAGTGACCAGGGAACGGCCAATGAAACATGTTTTTTTTTAATTCTTTGGAAGGATTCCTTGGATGTCAGAACAGGAATGTTTGTACCTCCCCTGTCTTTCCCCACTCCCCTCCTGTTAGGTATCCGCCATGTACCTCATGGTACTGCCCATTCCCTGGGTTCCCCCACTTCACCTGGCTTCTCCCTGCCAATCTTGACATCATTCTGCTAGTTCAGGCAGGAGGGAAAATTAAATTGTGGCCTGGCCATTAACATTGACTGGGCTTCATTCTGTTTATTTCGCTCTGGATTCACTGTCTTCCCCAGGACACTACGCTTCAAATCCACCAGGAGTTAAAATTCACACCGAAATTTCTGCTGAGGTGGATGTATTCCTGGCTCATTTGCCCTCTTTCTGAACTCCATTTAAGAGTGCAAGTGTGAATTGCTGGAGTAGATTTTTTGTCTTTACCACCTGGATATTAAGCATTATCCAGGCAAAGAGCAGATTGAAACCTTTGAGCATGATGAGTTTGCTCCTGGCAGAACACATCAAATTTCCCTTTCAATAATTCTAAAAGCGCCAATTGAAAACCAAGTGAAAAATTGGTAATCACTGGGGCTGGATCAGATGCTTCCCTGGATACTGAGGGTGGTAAGGTTGGAAATTACAGAGGCACTGGCCACTTCCAATCTTCCTAATTGAAGACTGGAGAGTTCAAGAAAGGGTGCACAGATTAGCCCAGCAACTACAGGCCACTCAGTTTAACCTCAGTGGTGGGAAGCTTTTAGAAATGATAATTAACAGTCACTAGGACCAATGTGGATTAATGAAGGAAAGCCAACACTGGTTTGTTAAGGGTAAATTGTCTTTAATTAAGTTCAGTATTTTGATGAGGGAACAGAAAGGGTCGATGAGGGTAATGTGGTTGATTTGCTGTACATGGATTTCCAAAAGATGTTTGATAAAGTGTCACATAACCAGGCTTGTCAGCAAAGTTAGAGCTCATGGAATAAACAGGACAGCAGCAGCGTGGATATGAAGCTGACTGATTGACGGGAAACAGAATAGTGGTGACCAGTTGTGTTTTAGCTGGAGGGGAGTATATAATGGGGTTCCTTTGGAGCCAATCTTAGGACCACTGCTCTTCTTGATCATACGTTAATAACCTAGACTTTGCGTCACTGGGCACAAATTCAAAATCTGCGCATGATACAAAACTTGAAAGTGTTGTGAATTGTGAGGAGGATAGTGATAGACTGGACTTGGCTGAATGGATGGAAATATAGCAGCTGAAATTTGATGCAGAGAGGAGTGAAGTGATATATTGTGATAGGAATAACATGGGGAGACATTATAAAATAAAGGGTCCAATTCTAAGTGGGTGCAGGAGCAGAGAGACCTGGGCATATTTTTATAACTGGGTGGAAGGTGGGAGGACAGGCTGAGAAAGTGGGTAATAAAACATGGAATCCTGTCTCCAAGCAGTCTTCCCAGAGGCAGGATCAACATGGCAGCAGCGGATAGTCAATTCGGAAAATTGAGGGTCCATTTGAGGTTAAGTTTCTGAGCTACTGGGATCTTCCTGATGTCAGACAGGACTCTGGGAAAGGGCAGAGTCTGGCAGGTACCTGGGGGGTGGCAACACAATGGCAGGAGTGGGAGGCACCCTTTCACTACCCCATCCCAGAGCTGCTGGGATGAGAAGGTCACAGCTTCACCTAGGGTGGGGTTTCCCCTCACAGCTGTGGCCAATCTTTCTTTTGAAATCTTTGGGAAAATTCCAAGTGTGTGTCCATTTTGAAGTGTACCCATGATTCCCACTGCCCCGGCATTGCCCACCTTGGCAGGGTTTCGAGTATCCATGCCCTCTGGATCACATTGCCAGCTGACATCAGCGAGGGCAGGGCCTGCGTTTGGCATCAAAGGCAGAAAAATATCAAGTCTGGTTAAAATTGCATCTGTCCAGAGCTATCCACTCACTAGACAGCTATCCAATCACAGCAAGCAACCAGGCGGGCAAATGGCATGTTGGCCTTTATTGCAATGGGATTGGAGTGCAGGAATAAGGTATTACACAGTGCTTTGGCGAGACTACACCTGGTGTGCACTTTTGATATCCAGGAAAGGATTGATTGGAGGAGGTACAGCAAAGATAAATCAAAATACTACGGACGCTGGAAATCAGAAACAAAAACAGAAAATGCTGGAGAAACTCAGACCTGCTGAGTTTTTCCAGGAGTTTCTGTTTTGGTACCATAAGCCCATAAGACCATAAGACATAGGAGCAGAAATTAGGCCATTCGGCCCATCGAGTCTGCTCCGCCATTCAATCATGGCTGATAAGTTTCTCAACCCCATTCTCCCGTCTTCTCCCCGTAACCTTTGATCCCCTTACCAATCAAGAACCTATTTATCTCGGTCTTAAATACACTCAATGACCTGGCCTCCACAGCCTTCTGTGGCAATGAATTCCATAGATTCACCACTCTCCGGCTAAAGAAGTTTCTCCTCATCTCTGTTCTAAAAGGTCTTCCCTTTACTCTGAGGCTGTGCCCTCGAGTCCTAGTCTCTCCTACTAATGGGAACATCTTCCCCACGTCCACTCTATCCAGCTACAGCAAAGGTTCACTAGATTGGTCTCTGAGATGAGAGGGTTCTCCTACGATGAGAGGCTGAGTGAATTGGGCTTATATTCTCTACAGTTTAGAAGAATGAGAGGGAATCTCATTCAAACATGCGAGATTCTGAAAGGACTTGATAGGGTAGACAGAGACAGGACATTTCTCCTGATTGGGAATCTAGAACACAGGGGCACAGACTCAGTATAAGAGGCTGATCATTTAGGACTGAGACAAGGAGAAATTGCTTCACTCAAAAGGTTGAGTATCTTTGGAATTCCCCACCCCAGAGGGTTGTGGATGCCCCGGTGAGTTGGGAAATGACAGATTTGTGGTCTTGTAGGGAATCAAGGCATATGCAGCGTAGGCAGAAAGGTGGATCGAGACAGAAGATCAGCCATGATCGTATTAAATGGCGGAGCGGATTTAACGGACGATATGGTCTCGTCCTGCTCCTATTCCTGAAGTTGTTAGGTTTTTAGACCATTTGAAAAGGCAATGTTCGAAGATCATGCCCTAAACCCTGAGGAACAAAACCACCAGAGAAAGAAACATTCCATTTCTCACTAAACAGGTGTTATTGTGAGATTCCCACTTGCCCAAACTTGTATCAAAATCCACAATGCAGCATCATTTCTCCACAGCTACCCTAACCAAAAATGTTATTACCCACATTAGAGTATTAATCGTCACAACTTGTGTTACCCCTTGGATTAGGTTATGCAGGTTCGCTCACTTTGTTTTCCCCACTGGTTTCCTCTGGTGAAGAAGATGATTTGTATTTTCCACAATGTTGTCTGCAGTTTTATCTCAATGTGGGGAGGAATTACTGGGTGTCAGCTGTCCGTCCAGGGCCAGAAGTGTCCTGATAAATACCTCCTTGTTTTAGGTCAGTACATAAATGAATAATAAAAGTTACAGGAAACTTGAGTATCATTGTCAGTCAATCTCATTCCTTCCCTGGTTCACAACAAGACGTTTCAGGTAAGCAAGAGATAGTGGACGGAACAGGCTAGATATAGAACGAGGATCTGGATCAGAGGCTGGCTTGTCAGCTTAGATTCCATCTCCGAGTCTCCTGCAAACCTACTGAAAACCATACTCCCTTTTTTAGGATCCCTGTAGAGATCGATGTTTCAGAAAGAAAGGAATCCCCACAAAGCCAACAGAAAGAAAATCTCTGGGCAAGCCTTCACTTTTTAAAACTTTTACTGTAACAAACCAACTAAATTGAATATAGCTCAAATATTAATTAACAAGTGAAGGATTTTTCAAATAAAAAGCTAAATTTTGCTTTTAGTAGTTGATACAACAAAGATACACCACACATAATTACAAGAACTCACATCACTTCCCATCAAAATGTGGGACTATGTGCAATCTCACATACTATCCATCTCACCCTCCTTTATGTAAGATTTCCTACTTCCCACTCAATCATTCACCAGCGATTGTATCCCATCTGAAGTTGTCAGACATGGTTACACAACGCATATCCATGAACCTTCTCTCACTCTGGTCAAGACAGCCTTGATGGTACAGAATCCCCAGAGACACCCTTCTCTGACATGTTTAGATGGTCTGGTGGGCTCTGGCACCACTTCAACAGTGGCAATGGGCATTGCCCGATCATAATCTCTCACTGTTCCTATCTTCAGTGTTCCGTCCTTTCCAACTGTAAAACACATAGTTACACAATCTCTGCTCCATTCTCAGAGACATGTTTCAATCCTCATGATCTGTTTGCAGACCTACCAAATAGAAAACTGTTTCATTTGGAGAAAGTATTGCTTGTTTCGTCAGGGGAGGTGATGGCACAGTGGTATTGCTGCTGGATGAGTAATCCAGAGACCCAGGATAATGCTCTGGGGACCTGGGTTCGAATCTCGCCAGGGCAGATGGTGGAATTTGAATTCAATAAAAATCTGGAATTAAAAGTCTGATGATGACCAGGAAACCATTGCTGATTGTTCTAAAAACACATCTGGTTCACTTAGGGAAAGAAATCTGCTCCTTACCTGGTCTGGCCCACATGTGGTTTACTCTTAAAATGCCCTCTGAAATGGCCTAGCAAACCACTCAGTTGTAACAAACCGTTACAAAAAGGAATGAAACCGGACGGACCACCCGGCATTGACCTAGACACCAGAAACGACAACGGCAAACTCAGCCCTGTCAACCCTGCAAAGTCCTCCTTACTAACATCTGAGGACTAGTGCCAAAATTGGGAGAGCTGTCTCACAGACTAGTCAAGCAACAGCCTGACATAGTCATCCTCACAGAATCATACCTTACAGATAATGTCCCAGACACCACCGTCACCATTCCACCCGCAGGACAGGGCCAGCAGTGGTGATGGCACAGTGGTATACAGTCAGGATGGAGTGGTCCTGGGAGTGCTCAATATTGACTCCAGGCCCCATGCCTTCAGGACAAACAGGAGCTGGTTATCATGTACTCACCTCCCTCAGCTGATGAATCAGTGCTTCCTCCATGTTGAACACCACTTGGAGGGAGCACTGAGGGTAGTAAGGGCGCAGAATGTACTCTGGGTGGGGGACTTATATGTGGCTCAGTAGCACCACCACTGACCGAGCTGGCTGAGTCCTAAAGGACATAGCTGCTAGACTGGGTCTGCGGCAGGTGGTGAGGGAACCAACAAGAGGGAAAAACATACTTGACATTATCCTCACCGGCCTGCCTGCTGCAGATGCATCTGTCCATGACAGTATCGGTAGGAGTGACCAGCACACAGTCATTGTGGAGACGAAGTCCTGGTTTCACATTGACGATACCCTCCATCATGTTGTGTGGTGCTACCACCATGCTAAATGGGATAGATATAGAACAGATCTAGCAACTCAAGACTGGGCATCCATGAGGTGCTGTGGGCCATCAACAGCAGCAGAATTGTACTCGAACACAATCTGTAACCTCATGGCCCGGCATATCCCCCACTCTACCATTACCATCAAGCCAGGGGATCAACCCTGGTTCAATGAAGAGTGCAGGAGGGTATGCCAGGAGCAGCACCAGGCATTCCTAAAAATGAGGTGTCAACCTGGTGAAGCTATAACACAGGACTACTTGTGTGCCAAACAGCATAAGCAGCAAGTGATAGACAGAACTAAGCGATCCCACAACCAATGGATCAGATCTAAGCTCTGCAGTCCTGCCACATCCAGTTGTGAATGGTGATGGACAATTAAACAACTCACTGGAGGAGGAGGGTCCACAAATATCCCCATCCTCAATGATGGAGGAGCCCAGCACATCAGTGCAAAAGATAAGGATGAAGCATTTGCTACAATCTTCAGCCAGAAGTGCCGAGTGGATGATCCATCTCGGCCTCCTCCGGAGGTCCCCAGCATCACAGATGCCAGTCTTCAGCCAATTCAATTCACTCTACATGATATCAAGAAACAGCTGAAGGCACTGGATACTGCAAAGGCTATGGGGCCCTGACAATATTCCAGCAATAGTACTGAAGACTTGTGCTCCAGAACTTGCTGTGCCCCTAGCCAAGCTGTTCCAGTACAGCTACAACACTGGCATCTACCCGGCTATGTGGATAATTGCCCAGGTATGTCCTGTACAAAGAGCAGAACAAATCTAACCCTGTCAATTGCCGTCCCGTAAGTTTACTCTCGATGATCAGTAAAGTGATGGAAGGGGTCATCAACAGCGCTACCAAGCGGCACTTGCTTAGCAATAACCTGCTCACTGACGCCCAGTTTGGGTTCTGCCAGGGCCACTCAGCTCCTGACCTCATTACAGTCTTGGTTCAAACATGGACAGAAGTTTGTCCAAGGTGAGGTGAGAGTGACTGCCCTTGACATCAAGGCACAATTTGACCGAGTGTGGTAACAAGAAGCCCTAGCAAAACTGGAGTCAATAGGAATCAGGGGGAAAACTCTCTGCTGGTTGGAGTCATACCCAGCACAAAGGAAGATGGTTGTGGTTGTTGGAGGTCAGTCATCTCAGCTCCAGGACATCACTGCAGGAGTTCCTCAGGGTCGTTTTTTTTTTAAAAAGAGTGTGGAGCTTGAAAATAAAAGGAGGGGAAGCTGAAGAGGAGCGGCCAGCGTGTGAGCGGTCAGTGTGTGAGTGGCCAACCTGTGAGTGGCCAGTGTGTGAGCGGTCAGCGTGTGAGCGGTCAGCGTGTGAGCGGCCAGCATGTGAGCGGCCAACATGTGAGAGGACAGCCTTTGAGCGACCAGCGTGTGAGCGGCCAACGTGTGAGCGACCAGCGTGTGAGCAGCCAGCGTGTGAGTGGCCAGCGTGTGAGCGGTCAGTGTGTGAGCGGCCAGTATGTGAGCAGCCAGCGTGTGAGTGGCCAGCGTGTGAGCGGTCAGTGTGTGAGCGGTCAGTGTGTGAGCGGTCAGCGTGTGAGTGGCCAGCGTGTGAGCGGTCAGCGTGTGAGCGGTCAGCGTGTGAGTGGTCAGCGTGTGAGCGGTCAGCGTGTGAGCGGTCAGTGTGTGAGTGGCCAGCGTGTGAGCAGACAGCCTTTGAGCGGCCAACGTGTGAGTGGCCAGTATGTGAGCGGCCAGCATGTGAGTGGCCAGTGTGTGAGCGGTCAGTGTGTGAGCGGTCAGTGTGTGAGCGGTCAGCGTGTGAGTGGCCAGCGTGTGAGCGGTCAGCGTGTGAGCGGTCAGCGTGTGAACGGTCAGTGTGTGAGTGGCCAGCATGTGAGCAGACAGCCTTTGAGCGGCCAACGTGTGAGTGGCCAGTGTGTGAGCGGTCAGCCTGTGAGTGGTCAGCGTGTGAGCGGCCAACGTGTGAGCGACCAGCGTGTGAGCGGCCAGCGTGTGAGTGGTCAGTGTGTGAGCGGCCAGCGTGTGAGCGGCCAGTGTGTGAGCAGTCAGTGTGTGAGCGGCCAGCGTGTGAGCGGCCAGTGTGTGAGCGGTCAGTGTGTGAGTGGCCAGCGTGTGAGCGGCCAGCGTGTGAGTGGCCAGCGTGTGAGTGGCCAGCGTGTGAGCGGCCAGCGTGTGAGCGGTCAGTGTGTGAGTAGTCAGTGTGTGAGCGGTCAGCGTGTGAGCGGTCAGCGTGTGAGCGGTCAGTGTGTGAGCGGTCAGCGTGTGAGCGGTCAGCGTCTGAGCGGTCAGTGTATGAGTGGCCAGCGTGTGAGTGGTCAGTGTGTGAGCGGCCAGCGTGTGAGCGGCCAGTGTGTGAGCAGTCAGTGTGTGAGCGGCCAGCGTGTGAGCGGTCAGTGTGTGAGCGGCCAGTGTGTGAGCGGTCAGTGTGTGAGCGGCCAGCGTGTGAGCGGCCAGTGTGTGAGCGGCCAACGTGTGAGCGGCCAGTGTGTGAGCGGCCAGCGTGTGAGCGGCCAGTGTGTGAGCGGCCAACGTGTGAGCGGCCAGTGTGTGAGCGGTCAGCGTGTGAGCGGCCAACGTGTGAGCGGCCAGTGTGTGAGCGGTCAGCGTGTGAGCGGTCAGTGTGTGAGCGGTCAGTGTGTGAGTGGCCCAGTGAAGGAGTGGAGCTTTGAGGCTTTGGCTCGAGAGGCTTCGGTGAGCAGAGGCTGGGGACGAGCTTGCTCCCAGTGGGGTAGGGCCGGGTAAAGTCCTTTAAGTAAATTAGGGGTAGGTAATGGAGGCAGCAGTTGGGGCAGTCGAGTGCTCCGAATGCAGCATGTGGGAAGTCTGGGACAGCACAATTGTCCCTGATGACTACACCTGCAAATGATGCACCCAGCTGCAGCTCCTGAGAAGCCGAGTTAGGGAACTGGAGCTGGAGCTGGATGCACTTCGGATCATTTGGGAGGCAGAGGCAGTAACAGACAGGAGTTTCAGGGAGACAGTCACCCCTAAAAGTCAGGAGGCAGGCAACTGGGTGACTGTCAGGAGAGGGAAGGGGAATAGACAGAAAGAGCAGAGCACCCCGGTGGCCATTCCCATCAACAATAGGTATACCGTTCTGGATACTGGTTGTGGGGACAACCTACCAGGGACAAGTTGTAGTGGTCCGAGACTGGACCCTCAGCTCAGAAAGGAGGGAGGGAGAAGAGGAGAGCAGTAGTGATAGTGGATTCGATAGTTAGGGGGACAGATAGGAGGTTCTGTGGGAGAGATCGAGAATCCCAGAGGGTCTGTTGCCTCCCTGGTGCCAGGGTCTACGATATCTCGGATCGAGTTCTCAGTATTCTCAGGAGGGAGGGTGAGCAGCCAGATGTCGTGGTCCATGTAGGGACCAATGAGGTGGATAGGAAGGAGGAGGAGGTCCTGCAAAGAGAGTTTAGGGAGTTAGGTGCTAAGTTGAAGGACAGGACCTCCAGGGTTGCGATCTCAGGAGTGCTACCCGTACCACGTGCTAGTGAGGCTAGAAATAGGAGGATAATGCAGCGAAATACGTGGCTAAGGAGATAGTGCAGGAGGGAGGGCTTCATGTTTCTGGACAATTGGGCTCTGTTCCAGGGAAGGTGGGACCTGTTCTGATGGGACGGTTTGCACCTGAACTGGAGGGGGACTAACATCCTTGCCGGTAGGTTTGCTAATGCTGCTCTGGGGTGTTTAAACTAGATTTGCAGGGGGAGGGGAACCAGAGTCATAGAGCAGATAGTGAGGTGGAGGAGGATAAAGGTCAAGCGAGGAATGCATGTACAGACAGAAATCAAGGGTCCGTATGTGATAGAAATGTTCTCAGGTGCATCTATTTCAATACAAGGAGTATTGTCGGAAAGGCAGATGAGCTTCGGGCGTGGATTGGCACGTGGGATTACGACATTATTGCTATTAGTGAGACTTGGTTGCAGGTGGGACAGGACTGGCAGCTCAATGTTCCGGGGTTCAGTTGTTCCAGATGTGATAGAGGGGGAGGGATGAAAGGGGGAGGAGTGACATTACTAGTCAGGGAAAATATCACAGCTGTGCGTAAGCAGGACAGCCCAGAGGGCTCGTCTACAGAGGCCATATGGGTGGAGCTGAGGAATGGGAAAGGTGTGACCACACTAATAGGGTTGTATTATTGACCGCCCAATAGTCAGAGAGAATTGGAGGAGCAAATCTGTAGAGAGATAGCAAACCGATGTGAGAAACAGAAAGTTGTGATAGTAGGAGATTTTAACTTTCCACATATTGACTGGGATTCCCTTACTGTAAAAGGGCTGGATGGCTTGGAGTTTGACAAATGTGTTCAGGAAAATTTTCTAAATCAACATATAGAGGTACCAACGAGAGAGGATGCAATACTTGATCTCCTATTAGGGAACCAGACAGGTCAGGTGACAGAAGAATGTGTAGGCGAACATTTTGCATCCAGTGACCACAATGTCATTAGTTTTAAATTAATTATGGATAAGGACAGGTCTGGTCCTCGAGTTGAGATTCTAAACTGGAGAAAGGCCAATTTTGTGGAAATGAGAAAGGATCTAGGAAGAGTGGATTGGCATAAGTTGTTTTCTGGCAAGGATGTGTTCAGTAAGTGGAAGGCATTCAAAGGCGGAATTTTGAGAGTGCAGAGTTTGCATGTTCCTGTCAGGATTAAAGGCAAAGTTAACAGGCATAGGGAACCTTGGTTTTCAAGGGATATTGGCGATCTGGTTAAAAAGAGGAGAGAGTACATAGCAGGTATAGGCAACAAGGAGCAAATGAGGTTCTTGTAGAGTATAGAAAATGTAAGAAAATACTGAAGAAGCAAATCAGGAAGGCAAAAAGACGACATGAAGTTACTTTGGCAGATAATGTGAAGGTAAACCCGAAGGGTTTCTACAAGTATATTAAGAGTAAAAGCATAGTAAGGGACACAATTGGTCCCCTTGAAGGTCAGAGTGGTCATCTACGTGTGGAGCCTCACGAGATGGGGGAGATCTTAAACAGCTTTTTTGCATCAGAATTTACTCAGGAAACTGGCATAGTGTATAAGGAAGGAAGGGAAACAAGCAGTAGTTTCATGGAACATATAGAGATAAAGAGGAGGAGGTGCTTGCTGCCTTACAGCGAATAAAGGTAGATAAATCCCCCGGGCCTGACATAATATTCCCTCGGACCTTGAGGGAGACTAGTGTAGAAATTGCAGGGGCCCTGGCAGAAATATTTAAAATGTCCTTAGACATGGGTGAGGTGCCGGAGGATTGGAGGGTATCTCATGTTGTTCCGTTGTTTAAAAAAGTCTCCAAAAGTAAACCAGGTAATTACAGGCCAGTGAGCCTGACGTCAGTAGTAGGTCAATTATTGGAAGGTGTTCTGAGAGATCAGATATATAATTATTTGGACATCCAAGGGCTGATTAAGGATAGTCAGCATGGCTCTGTGGGTGGTAGGTCGTGTTTAACAAAACTTGTAGAGTTGTTCGCGGAGGTTACCAAGAAAGTAGATGAAGGAAAGGCTGTGGATGTTGTCTTCATGGACTTTAGTAAGGCCTTTAACAAGGTCCCACATGGGAGGTTAGTTCAGAAGGTTCAGACACTTGGTATCCATGGAGAGGTTGTAAACTGGATTTGAAATTGGCTGTGTGGGAGAAGACAGAGAGTGGTAGTGGATGATTGTTTCTCAGACTGGAGGTCTGTGACTAGCGGTGTGCCTCAGGGATCTGTGCTGGGACCATTGTTGTTTGTTGTCTATATCAATGATTTGGATGATAATGTGGTGAATTGGATCAGCAAGTTTGCTGATGACACTAAGATTGAAGGTGTTGTGGACAGCGAGGAAGGCTTTCAAAGCTTGCAGAGAGATCTGGACCAACTGGAAAAATGGACCAGAAAATGGCAGATGGAATTTAATGCAGAAAAGTGTGAGGTGTTACATTTTGGAAGGTCAAACCAAGGTAGGACATACACAGTAAATGGTAGGGCACTGAGGAGTGCGGAGGAACAAAGGGATCTGGGAGTTCAGATACATAGTTCCCTGAAAGAGGCGTCACAGATAGACCAGGTTGTAAAGAAAGCTTTTGGCATACTGGCCTTCATAAATCAAAGTATTGAGTATAGGAGTTGGGATGTTATGGTGAGGTTGTATAAGACATTGGTGAGGCCAACTTTGGAGTATTGTGTGCAGTTCTGGTCGCCTAACTACAGGAAGGATATCAGTAAGATTGAGAGAGTGCAGAGAAGATTTACTAGGATGTTGCCGGGTCTTAAGGAGTTGAGTTACAGGGAAAGATTAAACAGGTTAGGACTTTATTCCTTGGAGCGCAGAAGAATGAGGTGAGATTTGATAGAAGTTTACAAAATTATGAGGGGTATAGACAGAGTAAATGCGAGTAAGCTCTTTCCACTTAGATTAGGAGAGATAAACACAAGAGGACATGGCTTTAGGGTGAAAGGGGAAAGGTTTAGGGGGAACTTCTTCACTCAGAGAGTGGTGAGAGTGTGGAACGAGCTACCATCTGACGTGGTAAATGCGGGCTCACTCTTAAGTTTTAAGAATAAATTGGATAGATACATGGATGGGAGAGGTCTGGAGGGTTATGGACTGGGTGCAGGTCAGTGGGATTAGCGGAATAATATTTCGGCACAGACCAGAAGGGCTGAATGGTTCTATGGTGCAATGGTGGTGTCCTAGGCCCAATCATTTTCAGCTGTTTCATCAATGACCTTCCTTCCATCATAAGGCCAGATATGAAGATGTTCGCTGATGATTGCACAATGTTCAGCACCATTCACGACTCCTCAGATACTGAAGCAGTCCATGTCCAAATGCAGCAAGACCTGGACAATATCCAGACTTGGGCTAACAAGTGGCAAATAACATTCACACCACACAAGTGCCAGGCAATGACCATCTCCAACAAGACCGAATCCAACAATTGCCCCTTGATGTTCAATGGCATTACCATCATTGAGTCCCCCACTATCAACATCTTGGGGGTTACCATTGACCAGAAACTGAACTGGACTAGCCATATAAATACTGTGGCTACAAGAGCAGGTCAGAGGCTAGGAATCCTGTGACAATTAACTCACCTCCTGACTCCCCAAAGCCTGTCCACCATCTACAAGGCACAAGTCAGGAGTGTGATGGAATACTCTCCACTTGCCTGGATGAGTACAGTTCCCACAACACTCAAGAAGCTCAACACCATCCAGGGCAAAACTTCCCACTTGATTGGCACCACATCCACAAACATTCACTCCCTCCACCACCGACGCACAGTAGCAGCAGTGTGTATCATTGACAAGATGCATTGCAGCAACTCACCAAGGCTCCTTACACAGCATCTTCCAAACCCATGACCAGTACCATCTAGAAGGACAAGGGCAGCAGATAAATAGGAACACCACCACTGGGAAGTTCCCCTCCAAGTCACTCACCATCCTGACTTGAAAATATATCGCCGTTCCTTCACTATCCCTGGGTCAAAACCTTGGAACTCCCTCCCTAACAGCACTGTGGGTGTACCTACACCACATGGACTGCAGCGGTTCATGAACATAAGAAGATAAGAACATAAGAACTAGGAGCAGGAGTAAGCAATTCAGCCCCTCAAGCCTGCCCCGCCATTCAATACGATCATGGCTGATCTCATTTTGGCCTCAACTCCAATTTCCCGCCCTCTCCCCATAACCTTTCAACCTGTTACTAATTAAAAATCTATCTATCTCCTCCTTAAATTTATTCAGCGTCCCGGCATCCACTGCACTCTGAGGTAGTGAATTCCACAGACTCACGACCCTTTGAGAAAAGTAATTCCTCCTCATCTCTGATTTAAATCTACCACCCCTTAGCCTAAAACTATGGCCTCTCATGCTACAATGCCCCACAAGGGGAAACATCCACTCCACGTCTACTTTGTCTATCCCCTTTAGCATCTTATATACCTCAATTAGATCTCCCCTCATCCTTCTAAACTCTAGTGAGTTTTGGCTTAAACTGCTCAATCTCTCCTCATAAGACAAGCCCCGCATCTCTGGAATCACTCTAGTGAACCTCCTCTGAACTGCCTCCAATGCAACTACATCCTTCCTCAAGTAAGGGGACCAAAACTGTGCACAGTACTCCAGGTGCGGTCTCACCAATGCCTTGTACAGTTGCAACAACACTTCCCTATTTTTATACTCTATTCCTTTAGCAATAAATGCCAAAATTCCATTTGCCTTCCTTATTACCTGCTGTATCTGCATACTAGCTTTCAGCGATTCATGCATGAGGACACCCAGATCCCTCTGTACTGAAGTGTTCTGAAGTTTCTCTCCATTTAAATAATAAGTCGTCTTTTTATTCTTCCGACCAAAATGGATAACCTCACACTTATCCACGTGGAACTCCATCTGCCAAATTTTAGTCCATTCACCTAACCTGTCCATATCCATTTGTAAATTTCTTATTTCTTCCTTGCAACTTACTTTCCCACCTATCTTGGTGTCATCTGAAAATTTAGCTACAGTACCTTCTACCCCTGAATCCAATCATTAACATAGATTGTAAATGTTTGGGGTCCAAGGACCGAACACTGTGGCACCCCACTAGTTACAGCTTGCCATCCAGAAAAAGACCCATTTATCCCGACTCTCTGCTTTCTGTTATTAATCCTAACCCCCACATAGTCATCTATATTGTTTATATAAATGACAAATAATAAGGAAACCAGCACAGATCCCTGTGGTACGCCACTGGACACTGGCTTCCAGTCACTAAAGCATCACCCTCTGTCTCCTACAACTAAGCCAATTTTGAATTCACCTTATCAAATACCCTGTATCCCATGTGCATTTGCCTTCTTTATAAGTCTCCCATGTGGGACCTTGTCAAAGGCTTTGCTGAAATCCATATAAACTACATCAACTACACTACCCTCATCTACACACCTGGGCACCTCCTCAAAAAATTCAATCAAATTTGTTAGGCATGACCTCCCACTGACAAAGTCATGCTGACTATCCCTGATCAAACCTTGCCTCTCCAAGTGGAGATAGATTCTCTCCTTCAGAACTTTCTCCAATAGTTTCCCTACCACTGACATGAGACTCACTGGCTTGTAGTTCCCTGGCTTATCTCTACAACCCTTCTTAAATAGCGGAACCACATTAGCTGTTCTCCAGTCCTCTGGCACCTCCCCTGTGGCCAGAGAGGAATTAAAATTTGGGTCATAGCCCCTGCGATCTCCTCCCTTGCCTCCCTCAGCGGTCTGGGACACAAAGCATCCGGACCTGGAGATTTGTCCACTTTTAAACCTGCCAATACCTCCAATACCTTGTCACTCCCTAGATCAATTTGCTTAAGAACCTTGTAGTCTCTCTCCCTGAGTTCGATACCTTCATCCTCGTTCTCTTGTGTGAAGATGGATGTGAAGTATTCATTCAACACTCTAGCGATGTCCTCTGGCTCCACCCATAGATTGCCCCCTTGGTCCCTTATGGGCCCTATTCTTTCCCTGGTTATCCTCTTCCCATTGATATACTTATAGAATATCTTGGGATTTTTCCCTACTTTTACCAGCCAGAGCTTTCTCATATCCCCTCTTTGCTCTCCTAATTGCTTTCTTAAGCTTCACCCTGCATTGTCTGTACTCCACTAATGCCTCCGCTGATTTGCTCCCCTTGTACCAACTAAACGTCTCTCTTTTCCTTCTCATCATATCCAGAATATTCCTGGTCATCTATTTGTCTAAGTGACTATTAATTTTGTTCCTAACTAAAGCTTCCAGAAGTTTCCCTACCACTGAGGTCAAACTGACTGGTCTGTAGTGACCAGCTTTATCCTTGCACTCCTTTTTGAACAAAGATGCAACATTTGCAATTCTCTAGTCCTCTGGCACCTCCCCTGTGTCTAAGGAAGACTGGAAGATTATCACTAGTGCCTCTGCAATTTCCACTCTCACTTCTCTCAATATCCTTGGATGCATCTCATCTGGTCCTGGCTTCTTATCAATTTTAAGTAAAGGTAGCCTTTCTAGCACTTCTTCCTTCTCAATTATAAGTTCCTCAAATGTACCAGTTACCTCCTCTCTCACCTTGGCCTAGGTAGCATCATCTTCCTTTGTAAAGACAGATACAAAGTACTCGTTTAACACCTCCGCTATTTCTCCTACCTCCACATGCAAGTCTACTTTCTTACCCCTAATCAGCCCTACTCTTTCTTTTATCACCCTTTTATTATTTACATGCTTATGGAAGACTTTGGGATTTCGCTTTACGTTAGCTGCCAGTCTCTTTTCCTGCTCCGTTCTTGTCTTTTGATGTTTTTCACTTCCCCTCTGGCCCTTCTATATTCAGCCTGATTCTCCATTGTATTATCTACCTGACATCTGTCGTACGCGCATTTCTTCCTTTTCATCATCACCTCTATCTCTTTTGTCATCCAGAGTGCTCTGGATTTATTTGTCCTACCATTCCCCTTCAGGGAAATATACCTTGACATTGTCTGCAATACTATCTCTTTGAAGGTGGCCCCTTGTCCAGTCACTGTCTTTTCTGTCAACATTTGATTTCAACTCCCTCGACTCAGATGCATTCTCATCCCATTGAAGTTGGCTTTCCCCCAATTAATTATCCTTTCTCTGGATTGCTCCTTGTCCTTCTCCATGGTCAACCTAAACCTTTTGGTAAAATGGTCTCCTAAATTCTCTCTCACTATTATTTGATCCACTTGGGCCAATTTGTTCCCCAGGGACCAGGTGCTACAGTGCCTGTACTCTCATTGGACTGGGAACATACTGCTGCAGAAAATTGCCTTGAACACATTCCAGGAACTTTTGCCCCTCTTGTCCCTTTGCACTATTCCTATCCCAGTCTATATTTTGATTACTGAAGTCCCCATTATAATTGTTCTATAATTCTTGTACCTCTCTGTAATTTCTTTACAAATTTGTTTCTCCAAATCCCTTCCACTAGTTGATGGTCTATATACTACACTAGTCAATGTTATTGTACCTTTTTCATCCCTTACCTCTAGCCAGACAGATTCCATCCTTGACCCCTCTGGAACACCCTCTCTCTCCAGTACTGTAATGCCAACTTTAATCACTATTTCCACTTCCGCCCTTTATCTTCCTTTCCTGTCTCTCCTAAACACCTTGTAACCAGGAATATTTAACACCCAGTCCTGCCCTTTGCTTGAGCCAGGTCTCTGTTACAGCAATAATATCATAGTTCCATTTGTCAGCCTGTGCCTGTAGCTCACCAGTCTTATTAATCACACTCTGTGCATTCACACACATGCACATTAATCCAGATTAAGGCTTTTAACTTTCCCCATCATTCTGATTCCATCTAATGAGTTACTTGTAGGAAGGCAGATTTCCTAAAGTGTATTAGTGAGCCAGGTTGATTTTTACAACAATCGATTCACGGTCATCATTAGACTGTTAATCCCAGATTTTTATTGAATTCAGATTTCACCACCTGTAAAGGTGGAATTCAAGCGCAGGTCCCCAGAGCATTCTCCTGGTGTTCTGGGTTACTAGTCCAGTGACAATACCACTAGACCACCTTCTTCCCCTAATATGATATATCATTAGCCCTGAAGAACACGTTCTTTCTGTCAAGGTATGAACTGAATGGTTCTTGAGCTCCTGAATACGCTTTTGGCTTCCGATGTGTCCTGTGGATGCAGCCATATTGTCCCATTTTAAAATGTATTGTTGAACCAGTAAACAATTCACTGTGGCTGTCTCTAATAGTGACACAGAAGCTACATCAGCCTTGCTCTGTGTTCTTGTTATCTTTTGGTTCCTTGATGTTGTTAATAATCACACTTTAAGCTTGGAAAGATGAGAACACTTTATGTTTAACATTTGTCAAATTGTACACCAGGACTGGTTTGAACTGGTTCTGTTATACATCACCTGACTCTCTAGTGTAGCCATGAAAAGTGGACCCTGGAACACTTACAGATAATAAATAGCTCCTAGCTAATTAGTTCATAGCTAGCTACAGATATTTACAGATAAAACAATAACATATAACATCTCTCTTTCTGGAAAACGTTATGTTCTTATCAATGTAGCTGTTCCATTCATTAACTTCTATAAACTAAAGATTATTCATCAACTTTTGAAAATAAACTGAAGCCATTCTTAGAGTCTTTTATAGCCTGTATTCTTTTCTAACAATATTAGTCGTGGTGTTGTTCAGGTGCTGAGAGGTTGTCCCTCCGTCTTGTAGATTTGGCATTCGTTGCTCTTGGTGGTGAGCTGGACACTGCACAGGTGATGTTGTGTGTGTTGTCCCTGCTGTTGCAGGAGTCGTGCTTGCTGTTGCTAATGTTGTGTCAGTTTCTGGTGATGTTGTTAATGTCTCCCTGGATATGAATGTTTCTGACGTTGTTGATGGTTCTTTCAGTTTTTCAAGCTCTGCTGTATGTCGAATATGGGCTGGGTTTCTCCTCGTTTGCTGACTGGTTTCGATCTCAATTATTTATGACCTTGGTGTCTCAGCTTCAGCAGCAACTTTTGCTGGGCTCCAGGTTTCCATAACTGGATCCTTTGTGTGTACACTTTGTCCTGTCAGCAGCTCAGGTGGGGATTTAGCATGTTTGTTGAAGAGCTGACCTCCTCTTTCCTGTGCTACAGTGAGTTGTGTCTCACTTTCTCCTGGTCACTTTGAAGGATGTGCTGTGCTTGGCAGAGTAAACTTATATTTCCTTCCATTGAACAAGGCTGCAGGTGATTTTCTGTGGGCTTTGAGAAGTGTAGATCGGAGTGACAATAAGGTTCGGGTCTTCCTTTGCCTCTCGGCGTTTCACTGGGATTCTTTTGACCGTCTGGACGTGTCTTTCTCTAACCCCGTATCCCCGGGGATAATGTGGTGATGTGGTGATGAGGTTGAACCCATTCTGTTCAGCGAATTCCTTCACTTCCCTGGATGTGAACTGGGTGCCATTGTCACATATCAATCTTTCAGGAATCCCTTGCTCAGTAAACAGAGCTCGTACAGCCGAGGGGATTGTTGTGGTTCTCAAGTCTTTCATCCTCCAGATAAAAGGAAACTTAGAGCAGTAAAACTGCAGCTATGAGATTCCATTCTTGCTTGTGTGTGAATAAATCTCACAGTTTGCCATCGTGTCTGTGTTGGCCATCAAGCACCTATCTATTCTAATCCCATTTTCCAGCACTTGGCTGGTAGAGCTGTACACCCCTGGTTACTGGCACCTCCGCTAAGGGGAAAGTTTCTTCCTATCTACTCTATCTTTGCCCCTCATAATTTTGTATACCTCCATCAGGTCCCCCCTTAGTCTTCTCTGCTCTAAGGAAAACAACCCCAGCCTATCCAGTCTCTCTTCATAGCTGAAACACTCCAGCCCAGGCAACATCCTGGTGAATCTCCTCTGCACCCTCTCCAGTGCAATCACGTTCTTCCTATAGTGTGGCGACCAGAACCAGTATTCCAACTGTGGCTTAACCAACGTGTTATACAAGTCCAACATAACCTCCTTGCTCTTATATTCTATACTTTGGCTAATAAAGGCAAGTATCCCTTAGGCCTTCTTAACCACCTTATCTACCTATGATGCTGCCTTCAGGGATCAATGGACATGTACACCAAGGTCCCTCTGATCCTCTGTATTTCCTAGCGTCCTACCATTCATTGTGTATTCCTTTGCTTTGTTAGTCCTCCCAAAATGTATCACCTCACACTTCTCAGGATTAAATTCCATTTGCCACTGCTCTGCCCATCTTACCAGCCCATCTATATCGTCCTGTAATCTAAGGCTTTCCTCCTCATTATTTACAACAGCACCAATTTTCATGTCATCTGTGAACTTGCTGATCATATCTCCTATATTCACATCTAAATCATTAATGTACACTACAAACAGCAAGAATACCAGTACTGATCCCTGCGGTACACCACTCGTCAGAAGCTTCCAATCGCAAAAACAACCTTCGACCATCACCCTCTGCTTCCTGCCACTAAGCCAATTTTGGATCCAATTTGCCAAATTGCCCTGGATCCCATGGGCTCTTACCTTCTTGACTATTCTCCCAGTGGGACCTTGTCAAAAGCCTCACTGAAATCCATGTAAACCACATCAACTGCTTTACCCTCATCTACACACCTAGTCACCACCTTGTAAAATTCAATCAAATTTGTTAGACATGGTCTCCCCTTAACAAAACCATGCTCACTGCCCTTGATTAATCCCTGCCTCTCCAAGTGGAGATTAATCCTGTCCCTCAGAATCTTTTCCAATAGTTTCCCTACCACTGATATTAGACTCACTGGTCTGTAACTACCTAATTTATCCCTCCTACCCTTCTTGAATAATGGTACCACATTCACTGTCCTCCAGTCCTTTGGCACCTCTCCTGTGGCCAGAGAGGATTTGAAAATGAGTGTCAGAGCCCCTGCAATCTCCTCCCTTGCCTCCCACAGCAGCCTGGGATACATCTCATCTGGGCCTGGGGATTTATCCACTTTTAAGCCCTCTAAAACCAATAATACCTCCTCCCTTTCAATGCTAATTTGTTCAAGTATATCACAGTCCCACTCCCTGATTTCTACACCTACATATCCTTCTCCATAGTGAACACAGGTGAAAAGTAATCATTTAAAACCTCCCCTGTGTCCTCCGGCTCCACACACAGATTGCTACTTTGGTCCCTAATGGACCCTACTCTTTCTCTGGTTATCCGCTTGCCTTTAACATATTTATAAAATGCCTTAGGATTTTCCTTTATCTTGCCTGTCAAAGATTTTTCATGCCCCCTCTTCGCTCTGTTAATTTTCTTTTTAAGTAACCCTCTGCACTTTCTATAATCCTCTAGGGCTTCCACTGTTTTGGTATCTACCATAAGCTTCCCTTTTCTCCCTTATTCAATCCTGTACATTCCTTGACATCCAGGTTCTCTGGACTTGTTGGTCCCACCCTTCATCGTTACGGGAACATCTTGGCCCTGAACTCTCACTATTTCCTTTTGGAATGACTCCCACTGGTCTGATGTAGATTTTCCTACAAGTAGCTGTTCCCAGTCCACTTGGCCAGATCCTGTCTTATATTGAAATCGACCTTCCCCCAATTCAGGACCTTTATTTCTGGTCCATCTTTGTCCTTTTCCATAACTACCTTAAATCTTACAGAGTTATGGTCACTATCATCAAAATGCTGCCCCACTGACACTTCTACCACTTGCCCAGCTTCATTCCCTAAAACTAGATCCAGCACCACCCCCTCTCTTATAGGACTTTCTATGTGCTGGCTTGAAAAGCTCCCCTGGATTCACTTTAAGAATTCTGCCCCCTCCAAGCCTTTCACACTTTGTCTATCCCAGTTAATATTGGGGAAGTTGAAATCCCCTATTATTACCCTATTATTTTTACATTTCTCTGAGATTTGTCTACATTTCTGCTCCTCTATTCCACACCACCGCCCCCCCCAACCCACCACTGTTTTGGGGCCTATAGTACACTCCCAGCAATGTGATTGCCCCCTTTTTGTTTTTAAGTTCTACCCATATGGCCTCATTTGAGGAACCTTCTAAGATACCATCCCTCCTGATTGCAGTAATTGACTCCTTGATTAATAGTGCAATGTCACTCCTCTTTTACACTCCAACCCCAGTCATGCCTGAAGATTCTATACCCAAGAACATTGAGCTGCCAGTCCTGCCCTTCCCACAACCATGTCTCTGTGATAGCAACAATATCATACTCCCATGTGATAATCAACACCCTCAATTCATCTGCCTGACCTGTAAGACCCTTTGCATTAAAATAGATGCAGTCCAGCCTTGCATTATTCCCTTGTGCCTTAACAGGTCTGTATTTGCTCTGCCTTCTGGGCTGACTTAGTTTCTTTTCTATATTTGGCTGTGCATCGCCCCCTATTGTACCTCCACTCTGTATCCCACCCCCTACCAAGTTAGTTTAACCACCCCCAACAGCATTAGCAAACCTCCCCTCAAGGATGTTGGTCCCATTCCAGTTCAGGTGCAACCTGTCCGACTTTTACAGGCTCCATCTTCACCAGAAACAGACCCAGTGATCCAGGAAACTAAAGCCCTCCCTCCTGCACCATCTCTTCAGCCACACATTCATCCTCTCTATCCTCCTCTTCCTGTACTCACTAGCACGTGGCACAGGGAGTATTCCAGAGTTTACAACCTTTGAGGTCCTGCTTTTTAACCTGCTACCGAACTCTCTAAATTCTTGTTGCTGAACCTCATCCCTCTTTATACAAATGTCATTGGTACAAATGTGAACTACAACCTCTGACTGTTCACCCTCCCCCTTCAGGATGCCCTGCAGCCGACCTGTGACATCTTTGACCCTGGCCCCAGGGAGGCAACACACCATCCTGGAGTCACACCTAAGGCTGCAGAAACGCCTGTCTGCACCCTTCATTATTGAGTCTCCTACCATTATTGCTCTTGCACCCTTACTCCTTCCCCCTTGTGCAGCTGAGCCACCCACAGTGCCGTGAACTTGGCTCTGGCTGCATCCTCCAGAGGAACCTTGACCCTCATCATTTCCCAACACAGAAAAATGGATCTTGAGTGAGATGCAGTCTGGGGCTTTCCTGACTACCTGCCTGCCTCTCTTCTTCTGACTGGTGGTCACCCATTCCCTCTCTGACTGCACTTCCTTAAGCTGCGGAGTGACCATGTCTAAAAACGTGCTGTCCACATAACCCCCAGCCTCGCGGATGCTCCGTTGCGTCTCCAGCTGATACTCGAGCTCATAAACCCGTTGTTCAAGCTGGTCAAGCCAGTGGCACTTCCTGCACATGTGGCCACACAAACTGCAAGGAGTGTCTAAGAATTCCCACATGCTGCAGGATGTACAACACAGGGACTCAGCTCTCTTGCCACACTTTTTGTTTGTTTTTAATTAAAAGACTATTTCCATTAATTTAATCCCCGCTCTGCTCACTGAATCTCGCTCTTTACAGCCCTGCTCCGCACAGTGAATTCTAACTGAAAGGCAGAGCAGGCTCGATTGCTGAATGACCTCCTCCTGCTCCTATCTCCCTATGTTCAATGAGGATTGGAGGTTAGAAAGTTTCAGAAACTAGAAAATACTTGTGACTTAAATCAGTGGGGTGGTTTAATTTTGACACAGAGTTGTAAAAAACTGGAGAATAAAAAACAACTAGTTAGTTTCTTGACAATTAGTTAAACATTGAATATTAATTTGTCTTATCTCTGTGATAAACGGTCAAGAAATAGACCAGTAGATGGCAAATCCATAGTGTAGGTTTCTGAGTAACTTCACTGCACCAACAGGAGGCTATTTGAATGATTAATAAACATGACAGTTGACTTAATTACAGGAGATTTCTTTGAATTTTAATTTCCCATTTCAGTATGTGGAAATGCAAACTGTTTCACTACTGTTTTGCCTTGTTGCTCATACTCTTGATGCTGCAGCTTATTAAGAGCCTCTCGATCTCACCATTTCAAACTTTTCTCTATGGATTATAATGTCATCCAGTTATTTCTGCATTTTTTTTTCATTTGAATCCTGATCAATCAGAGTAAAAGTTTCCTAATAAATGGTGGTAAATTGCTACTTTGCAAAGCTAAAGAGAGAAACTTCTGTTACAGAGAATTCAACGTTCTTTGATTTTTATGTGGTCTTGTTGATAAACTGACTGCCAAAGTACAGACTGAGCATCAAACTCCAGCCTGGACTCAGTTCACCTCACCCAGGATTCGATGGTACAATTGGACTCAGCACTCCTCTCTACACAGAGGGTTCAAAAACACCCAGAGCTTCCAGTCCAGATCACTATCCAGTAATTCTTACCGCAAAATAGACATCTGGTGAGAACGGGATCAAGTTCACTTGTGATTCACCTCATGGTAAAACACGCTGCCAAGCCTCAAGGACTAATTTTATCCCAGCAGCCCAATGGGGTCAGGGTGGATGGAAGGGTTAAAATTGTCTCTGAACATATTATGTATACTTATTGCACCATTTCCACCTCCCACTATTTTAACCGCTTGAGGTTGAATTTTATGTAGGTGGCAGAGTGTCAAAACCAGAGTCAAAAGCAGGCTGTGACCCCACCTTTGTGGCCAGTGCAACCTGAGGTCAAATGTTGACAGAGGCAGCCACTTCAGTGACTGCTGCTCAGGCTGATATCCCCATTAAGGATGACTTCCCCCAAGGAGTTCTGGTCACTGCCGGGACTGCACAGGAGGGATAAAGGTGCATCAATGGCCATGGACACACTCAAAGACAGGTACATGGTGCCTGAGGGACCAGCCTCTGCAAAGTATAAGGGAGCTACCGTGATAATTTTATATTCAGACACACTTCCAAACCCCTGATATTTGACCCTGTGACAAACATAGTAGGATGGTTCCTGGAGAACAAGAGATACTGCCGGCAGATCTGGATGTGATTAGCCCAATGCAACTTCATCAAGCCCAAGCATCACACAAATGAAACCTGAGCACAGCCAGGATCCTGACAGATCACAAAAAACAAAACACAGCATAAATGTGGGAATCCGGACCTGTTCAGGAGCCTCTCTGCAATATTCCTCAGACAGAGCATCATGTATCATCGTGTTCAACTGCTTATTGCACAGCACTGCATTGCAGAGAGGCCTGTAGTGTGAGGGCGCTCCAGTGTGAGGGGGCTCCAGTGTGAGGGGGCTCCAGTGTGAGGGGGCTCCAGTGTGAGGGGCCCCCAGTGTGAGGGGGCTCCAGTGTAAGAGGGCTCCAGTGTGAGGGGGCTGCAGTGTGAGGGGGCTCCAGTGTGGAGGGGCCTCCAGTGTGAGGGGGCTGCAGTGTGAGGGGGCTGCATTGCAGAGAGGCCTGCAGTGTGGAGGGGGCTGCAGTGGGAGGGGGCTGCAGTGTGGAGGGGGCTGCAGTGGGAGGGGGCTGCAGTGTGAGGGGGCTGCATTGCAGAGAGGCCTGCAGTGTGGAGGGGGCTGCAGTGGGAGGGGGCTGCAGTGTGGAGGGGGCTGCAGTGGGAGGGGGCTGCAGTGTGAGGGGGCTGCATTGCAGAGAGGCCTCCAGTGGGAGGGGGCTGCAGTGTGGAGGGGGCTGCAGTGTGAGGGGGCTCCAGTGTGAGGGGGCTGCAGTGTGAGGGGGCTCCAGTGTGAGGGTCTGCAGTGTGGAGGGGGCTGCATTGCAGAGAGGCCTCCAGTGTGAGGGGGCTGCAGTGTGAGGGGGCTCCAGTGTGAGGGGGCTACAGTGTGAGGGGGCTGCAGTGTGAGGGGGCTGCATTGCAGAGAGGCCTGCAGTGTGAGGGGCCTCCAGTGTGAGGGGCCTCCAGTGTGAGGGGGCTGCAGTGTGAGGGGGCTGCATTGCAGAGAGGCCTGCAGTGTGAGAGGCCTGCAGTGTGAGGGGGCTGCAGTGTGGAGGGGCCTCCAGTGTGGAGGGGGCTGCAGTGTGAGGGGGCTGCAGTGTGAGGGGGCTGCAGTGTGAGGGGGCTGCAGTGTGAGGGGGCTGCAGTGTGAGGGGGCTCCAGTGTGAGGGGGCTCCAGTGTGAGGGGGCTGCAGTGTGAGGGGGCTGCATTGCAGAGAGGCCTGCAGTGTGAGGGGCCTCCAGTGTGAGGGGCCTCCAGTGTGAGGGGGCTGCAGTGTGAGGGGGCTGCATTGCAGAGAGGCCTGCAGTGTGAGAGGCCTGCAGTGTGAGGGGGCTGCAGTGTGAGGGGGCTGCAGTGTGGAGGGGCCTCCAGTCTGGAGGGGGCTGCAGTGTGAGGGGGCTGCAGTGTGAGGGGGCTCCAGTGTGAGGGGGCTGCAGTGTGAGGGGGCTGCAGTGTGAGGGGGCTCCAGTGTGAGGGGGCTCCAGTGTGAGGGGGCTCCAGTGTGAGGGGGCTCCAGTGTGAGGGGGCTGCAGTGTGAGGGGGCTGCAGCGTGGAGGGGGCTGCAGTGGGAGGGGGCTGCAGTGTGGAGGGGGCTGCAGTGGGAGGGGGCTGCAGTGTGAGGGGGCTGCATTGCAGAGAGGCCTGCAGTGTGGAGGGGGCTGCAGTGGGAGGGGGCTGCAGTGTGGAGGGGGCTGCAGTGGGAGGGGGCTGCAGTGTGAGGGGGCTGCATTGCAGAGAGGCCTCCAGTGGGAGGGGGCTGCAGTGTGGAGGGGGCTGCAGTGTGAGGGGGCTCCAGTGTGAGGGGGCTGCAGTGTGAGGGGGCTCCAGTGTGAGGGTCTGCAGTGTGGAGGGGGCTGCATTGCAGAGAGGCCTCCAGTGTGAGGGGGCTGCAGTGTGAGGGGGCTCCAGTGTGAGGGGGCTACAGTGTGAGGGTCTGCAGTGTGAGGGGGCTGCAGTGTGAGGGGGCTCCAGTGTGAGGGGGCTACAGTGTGAGGGGGCTGCAGTGTGAGGGGGCTGCATTGCAGAGAGGCCTGCAGTGTGAGGGGCCTCCAGTGTGAGGGGCCTCCAGTGTGAGGGGGCTGCAGTGTGAGGGGGCTGCATTGCAGAGAGGCCTGCAGTGTGAGAGGCCTGCAGTGTGAGGGGGCTGCAGTGTGGAGGGGCCTCCAGTGTGGAGGGGGCTGCAGTGTGAGGGGCTGAGGGGGCTGCAGTGTGAGGGGGCTGCAGTGTGAGGGGGCTGCAGTGTGAGGGGGCTCCAGTGTGAGGGGGCTCCAGTGTGAGGGGGCTGCAGTGTGAGGGGGGCTGCATTGCAGAGAGGCCTGCAGTGTGAGGGGCCTCCAGTGTGAGGGGCCTCCAGTGTGAGGGGGCTGCAGTGTGAGGGGGCTGCATTGCAGAGAGGCCTGCAGTGTGAGAGGCCTGCAGTGTGAGGGGGCTGCAGTGTGGAGGGGCCTCCAGTGTGGAGGGGGCTGCAGTGTGAGGGGGCTGCAGTGTGAGGGGGCTCCAGTGTGAGGGGGCTGCAGTGTGAGGGGGCTCCAGTGTGAGGGGGCTCCAGTGTGAGGGGGCTCCAGTGTGAGGGGGCTCCAGTGTGAGGGGGCTGCAGTGTGAGGGGGCTGCAGTGTGAGAGGGCTGCAGTGTGAGGGGGCTCCAGTGTGAGGGGGCTGCAGTGTGAGGGGGCTGCAGTGTGAGGGGGCTCCAGTGTGAGGGGGCTGCAGTGTGAGGGGGCTCCAGTGTGAGGGGGCTGCAGTGTGAGGGGGCTGCAGTGTGAGGGGGCTGCAGTGTGAGGGGGCTCCAGTGTGGAGGGGGCTGCAGTGTGAGGGGGCTCCAGTGTGAGGGGGCTGCAGTGTGAGGGGGCTCCAGTGTGAGGGGGCTGCAGTGTGAGGGGGCTGCAGTGTGAGGGGGCTGCAGTGTGAGGGGGCTCCAGTGTGGAGGGGGCTGCAGTGTGAGAGGGCTCCAGTGTGAGGGGGCTGCAGTGTGAGGGGGCTGCAGTGTGGAGGGGCCTGCAGTGTGGAGGGGGCTGCAGTGTGAGGGGGCTCCAGTGTGAGGGGGCTCCAGTGTGAGGGGGCTGCAGTGTGAGGGGGCTGCAGTGTGAGGGGGCTGCAGTGTGAGGGGGCTCCAGTGTGGAGGGGGCTGCAGTGTGAGAGGGCTCCAGTGTGAGGGGGCTGCAGTGTGAGGGGGCTGCAGTGTGGAGGGGCCTGCAGTGTGGAGGGGGCTGCAGTGTGAGGGGGCTCCAGTGTGAGGGGGCTCCAGTGTGAGGGGGCTGCAGTGTGAGGGGGCTCCAGTGTGAGGGGGCTGCAGTGTGAGGGGGCTGCAGTGTGAGGGGGCTGCAGTGTGAGGGTGCTGCAGTGTGAGGGGGCTGCAGTGTGAGGGGGCTCCAGTGTGGAGGGGGCTGCAGTGTGAGGGGGCTCCAGTGTGAGGGGGCTGCAGTGTGAGGGGGCTCCAGTGTGAGGGGGCTGCAGTGTGAGGGGGCTGCAGTGTGAGGGGGCTGCAGTGTGAGGGGGCTCCAGTGTGGAGGGGGCTGCAGTGTGAGAGGGCTCCAGTGTGAGGGGGCTGCAGTGTGAGGGGGCTGCAGTGTGAGGGGGCTGCAGTGTGAGGGGGCTGCAGTGTGAGGGGGCTCCAGTGTGGAGGGGGCTGCAGTGTGAGAGGGCTCCAGTGTGAGGGGGCTGCAGTGTGAGGGGGCTGCAGTGTGGAGGGGCCTGCAGTGTGGAGGGGAAGAGCTGCAGTAGTTCAGCAGTTGTCATGAAAATAATAAAGGGCTGGGTGGAAGGATGACAAACAGCAGAGTGAGAAAACCTCATTTGTATCTTGCACTCAGGCATGTCAAGGATCAACTCATGGTTCAGTCATTCCAGTGAGCCTTGCCCAACAACTTAGACTGACTGTTTAATCTTAAAATAAATTGCTGGACCCTTATCTATAGCATTCAAGCCCAGGAATATCCTCTACTTTTTTTATTTTACACTAAAGAAATCCCAAGCTTTGTTGTGAAGAAGACACTGAGACTAAGATGCTTTGGTAGAGACTGATTATTGCTTTCCACAGAGCTTGCTTCTCCACTCCAACACCAGTCAGTCAGTGCTGGCTGACTCTTCTTTATATACACATCTGAGTATAATTAACTGATCAATACCCACCATTTCTTCACCTTATTACCTTAAACTACCCATCTGCAGATACTATTAGAGACCAACAATACAGTCTTTAAGGGTAGAAGAGCTGAGCCAAGTTCTGAATGTCTGTTCACGTGGTCACTGGAAACCTAGGGAATTGGTGCTGTTTTTTCTTTTTGTTGATTATTGGCTAAATTCTTGTCTGGAGAGCTGGAATTTGGTTACTGGTGCTTTTTAAATGCAGCCTGCACCTCTTAAATGGGAGGTATACCCTGCCTGTTGGCAACAGGGGGAATTTGAGATAAGGTAACATGGCTGAAAGCACTGCAGACAGGTCCCCCAGATTTTCAGATGTAGCTTTGGAATCTTCTGTCCAGGAAGAAGGAGACCAAGGGCCAGATTTTCACAGCGTTGTAGATCCTCTACAGACCATTACAAATGGCAGGCGGAACCTGAATTCAGTCGTCTCACTCCTATTTTTAAGAGAGCCCAATCCCGCTGGTAGGAGAAAGGGAGCATGACATGTCTCACACAAGGAAATCCAAACTCAGCAGGTCCACTTGAACTCTATACTGAGTTCAAATCAAATCCCATTTTTACTGTACCAAGGGCATCAATTCACTGTGTGGGAGTTGCAGCTTTTTAGAATAGATCTAAATGCTCATTAAAAGTGCATAAAATCTATAGAACTGTCAAGCTGTGAAGTTGTTTGAATTTCCAGCCCTTTCAAAATATAAAAAGGTTGTCTGCATTGAAATAAATCTGTTCCAGCACTTGCAATTGCTGTTTGTTGACATTTTCCTAAGGGCTATCATAAGGTCATTATTCATGCATGACTGCTTTCCACAACCTCCAATTATCTCAGCAGGGTTCCTATGTTCACAAGTTGATTGACAGCTCAAAGAGGTTATTAAAGGATTAGCTATCTTTGTTGTGAGGTTGTGAATACAAATCAGTTTGTTTTTTGAGGGTTTAAGAACTTGAAGGATTTATAAGTTTTGATTGGGCTTCTATGAATGGGAGTATTTTTTTTAATTTACTAAAGGCTGCAATAGATATTTAGAGCATTATTTTATTTCATTGCAGCATGGCTCCTGAGGCCTACTCATGGTGGATGCTGGGAGAGTTGGCATGAGGTTGTAAGGGCAAATGGTATTGGAGACATGGTTGGCAGCAAGTTAGCATAGGCTATAAGAGGTCATGGGGTGAGTGGGGGGAATGGGTTGGTATGAGTTGACATGGAGGTGGCATGGAGAGTGGGTGGAGGGGTGGTGGAGTGTGACAGATGAGGGCTAGTGGGCCTAAAATTTAAAGAAACAATTGGGACAATGTCCCTTGTGAACTGAAGCAGGCCTTTTAAACAGCCACCTTGGCAATCAGCAGCCCTTCTGGCTGCGTCAGATTTACACCTGAAGTGTGGCACATCCAAATCCATGCTGTACTCACCCAACTCAGTGAAAATCAGATCTCATGGGGAACTTTCTCCACAAAGAGCTGAGATTTTCCTGATTCATGCTACCCATCTTAAGAATGAAAATCCAGCCCCATGTTCTCTTGGAAAGTTGACAGGGCTTTCAGGCGACAGTGGCGTGGACAACGAGAAGAGGTGGCTCTCAGCAGATCATTGACAGACGCTTAGCCCAACGAAAAGACCCAGAGGTTGACTGGCACCTAACAAGTGTTCTGACTGGGATGGGAGGAGCTTATCCAGCCCCACTACTCCGGCAGGTTGCACTATTAGTTTAAAAGTTTAATACACTCACCAAAATAGCCAATTATTTGCCTTCACTGTTGTTACCCAGAATAAATGAAACTTTAACTGGTTTAGACATAAGACATAGGAGCAGCAATTAGGCCATTCGGCCCATCGAGTCTGCTCCGCCATTCAATCATGGCTGATAAGTTTCTCAATCCCATTCTCCCGCCTTCTCCCCATAACCTTTGATCCCCTTACCAATCAAGAACCTATCTATCTCGGTCTTAAATACACTCAATGACCTGGCCTCCACAGCCTTCTGTGGCAATGAATTCCATAGATTCACCACTCTCTGGCTAAAGAAGTTTCTCCTCATCTCTGTTCTAAAAGGTCTTCCTTTTACTCTGAGGCTGTGCCCTTGGGTCCTAGTCTCTCCTACTAATGGAAACATCTTCCCCATGTCCACTCTATCCAGGCCTTTCAGTATTCTGTTAGTTTCAATCATATCCCCCTCATCCTTCTAAACTCCATCGAGTATAGACCCAGAGTCCTCAAACGTTCCTCATATGTTAATAGGTTTCTTTCCATAAACTCATAATCACAGAGCCACGGAATCACAATGTAGAAGAGGCCCTTCAGCCCATCGGGTCTGCAGCGACACATGAGAAACACCTGACCTACCTCCCTAATCCCATTTACCAGCACTTGGCTCATAGCCTTGAATGTTATGATGTGCCAAGTGCTCATCCAGGTACTTTTTAAAGGATGTGAGGCAACCCACCTCCACCACCCTCCCAGGCAGCGCATTCCAGACCATCACCACCCTCTGGGTAAAAAAGTTTTTCCTCACATCCCCCCTAAACCTCCTGCCCCTCACCTTGAACTTATGACCCCTTGTGACTGACCCTTCAAATAAGGGGAACAGCTGCTCCCTATCCACCCTGTACATGCCCCTCATAATCTTGTACACCTCCATCAGGTCACCCCTCAGTCTTCTCTGCTCCAACGAAAACAACACAAGTCTATCCAACTTCTCTTCATAACTTAAATGTTTCATCCCAGGCAACATCCTGGTGAATCTCCTCTGCACCCCCTCCAGTGCAATCACATCCTTCCTATAATGTGGTGACCAGAACTGCACACAGTACTCCAGCTGTGGCCTCACCAAGGTTCTATACAACTCCAACATGACCTCACTACTTCTGTAATCTATGCCTCAATTGATAAAGGCAAGTGTCCCATATGCCTTTTTCACCACCCCACTAACATGCTGCTCTGCCTTCAGAAATCTATGGATACACACGCCAAGGTCCCTTTGTTCCTCAGAACTTCCTAGTGTCATGTCGTTCATTGAATACTTCCTTGTCAAATTACTCCTTCCAAAGTTTATCAACTCACACTCTTCAGGGTTAAATTGCATCTGCCACTTATCTGCCCATTTGACCATCCCGTCTATATCTTCCTGTAGCCCAAGACACTCAACCTCACTGTTAACCACCCGGCCAATCTTTGTGTCATCCACAAACTTACTAATCCTACCCCCCACATGGTCATCTATGTCGTTTATATAAATGACAAATAATAGGGGACCCAGCACAGATCCCTGTGGTACACCACTGGACACTGGCTTCCAGTCACTAAAGCATCCTTCTGTCATCACCCTGTGTCTCCTACAACTAAGCCAATTTTGAATCCACCTTATCAAATTACCCTGTATCCCATGTGCATTTGCCTTCTTTATAAGTCTCCCATGTGGCACCTTGTCAAAGGCTTTGCTGAAATCCATATAAACTACATCAACTGCACTACCCTCATCTACACACCTGGGCACCTCCTCAAAAAATGCAGTTAAATTTGTTAGGCATGACCTCCCCCTGACAAAGCCAAGCTGACTATTCCTGATCAAACCTTGCCTCCCCAAGTGGAGATAGATTCTTTCATTCAGAGATTTCTCCGATAGTTTCCCTACCACTGACGTGAGACTCACTGGCCTGTAGTTCCCTGGCTTATCTCTACAACCCTTCTTAAATAGCGGAACCACATTAGCTGTTCTCCAGTCCTCTGGCACCTCCCCTGTGGCCAGAGAGGAATTAAAAATTTGGCTCAGAGCCCCTGCGATCTCCTCCCTTGCCTCCCTCAGCAGTCTGGGACACAAATCATCCAGACCTGGAGATTTGTCCACTTTTAAGCCTGCCAACACCTCCAATACCTTGTCACTCCCTAGATCAATTTGCTTAAGAACCTCCCAGTCTCTCTCCTCAAGTTCGATACCTTCATCCTCATTCTCTTGGGTGAAGACAGATGTGAAGTATTCATTCAACACTCTACTGATGTCCTCTGGCTCCACCCACAGATTGACCCCTTGGTCTCTTATGGGCCCAACTCTTTTCCTGGTTATCCTCTTCCCATTGATTTTCTTATAGAATATCTTGGGATTTTCCCTACTTTTACCAGCCAGTGCTTTCTCATATCCCCTATTTTCTCTCCTAATTGTTTTCTTAAGCTCCACCCTGCACTGTCTGTACTGCACTAATGCCTCTGCTGATTTGCTTCCTGTGATGAAAAGCTCACCTCCTGACTCCCCAAAGCCTGTCAACCATCTACAAGGCACAAGTCAGGAGTGTGATGGAATACTCTCCACTTGCCTGGGTGAGTGCAGCTCCAGCAACACTCAAGAAGCTTGACACCATCCAGGACAAAGCAGCCCACTTGATTGGCACCACATCCACAAACATTCACTCCCTCCACTACTGATGCACTATGGCAGCACTTCTACAAGATGCATTGCAGGAACTCATCAAGGCTCCTTCGACAGCACCTTCCAGACCCACGACCAGTACCATCTACAAGGACAAGATGGGAATACCACCACCTGGAAGTCCCCATCCAAGCCACTCAGCTCCCTGACTTGGAAATATATCGCCGTTCCTTCACTGTCACAGGACCAAAATCCTAACAGCACTGTGGGTGTACCTACACCACATGGACTGCAACGGTTCAAGAAGGCAGCTCACCACCACCTTCTCAAGGGCAACTAGGGATGGGCAATAAGTGCTGGCTCAGTCAGTGAAGCCCACATCCTGTGAATGAATAATTAAAAAGCTGAAGATGGTTGGGCCGAGGACTCTACCCTGAGGAACTCCTGCAGTGATGTCCTGGAGCTGAGATGACTGACCTCCAACAACCACAACCATCATCCTTTGTGCTAGGTATGACTCCAACCAGTGGAGAGTTTTCCCCCTGATTCCCATTGACTCCAGTTTTGCTGGGGCTCCTTGATGCCACACTCTGTCGAATGTGGCCTTGATGTCAAGGACAGTCACTCTCACCTCACCTCGGAGGTTCAGCTCTTTTGTCCATGTTTGAACCAAGGCTGAATTGAGGTCAGGAGCTGGGTGGCCCTTGCAGAACCCAAATTGGGCGTCAGTGAGCAGGTTACTTCTGAGCATGTGCTGCTTGGTAGCACTGTTGATGACCCCTTCCATTACTTTACTGATGATGGAGAGTAGACTGATGGGGTGGTAATTGGCCGGGTTGGATTTGTCCTGCTTTTTGTGTACAGGATATACCTGGGCAATTTTCCAAACGGCCTGGTAGATATCAGTGTTGTAGCTGTACAGGAACAGTTTGTCTAACGGTGTAGCTAGTTCTGGAGAACAAGTCTTCAGTCCCATTGCTGGGATGTTGTCAGAGCCTATAGCCTTACAGTATCCAGTGCCTTCAGCTATTTCTTGATATCATGTGGCATGAATTGAATTTGTAGATGGTGGACAGGCTTTGTGGAGTCAGGAGGTGAGTTATTCATCACAGGATTCCCAGCCGCTGATCTGCTTTTGTAGCCACAGTATTTATATGGCTAGTCCAGTTCAGTTTCTGGTCAATGGTAACCCCCAGGATGTTGATAGTGGGGGATTCAGTGATGGTAATGGTATTGAATGTCAAGAGGAGATGGTTAGACTCTCTTTTGTTGGAGGAGGTCACTGCCTGGGATTTGTATAGTATGAATGTTACTTGTCACTTGTCAAACCAAGCCTGGATATTGTCCAGGTCTTGCTGCATTTGGACATGGACTGCTTCAGTATCTGAGGAGTCGCGAATGGTGCTGAACATTGTGCAATCATCAGCGAACATCCCCACTTCTGACCTTATGATGGAAGGAAGGTCATTGATGAAGCAGCTGAAGATGGTTGGGCCGAGGACACTACCCTGAGGAACTCCTGCAGTGATGTCCTGGAGCTGAGATGACTGACCTCCAACAACCACAACTATCTTCCTTTGTGCTGGGTATGACTCCAACCTGCAGAGAGTTTTCTCCCTGATTCCCATTGACTCCAGTTTTGCTCGATCCCCTTGATGCCATACCTGGTCAAATGCGGCCTTGATGTCAAGGGCAGTCACTCTCACCTCACCTCGGGAGTTCAGTTGTTTTGTCCATGTTTGAACTGTTTGGCTGTAATGAGTTCAGGAGCTGAGTGGCCCTCGCAGAACCCAAACTGGGCATCAGTGAGCAGGTTATTGCTAAGCAAGTGCCGCTGGATAGCACTGTTGATGACCTCTTCCATTACTTTACTGATGATGGAGAGTAGACTGATGGGGCAGTAATTGGCCGGGTTGGATTTGTCCTGCTTTTTGTGTACAGGACATACCTGGGCAATTTTCCATATAGCCGGGTAGATGCCAGTGTTGTAGCTGTACTGGAACAGCTTGGCTAGGGGCACAGCAAGTTCTGGAGCACAAGAGCTCAGCACTATTGCTGGAATATTGTCAGGGTCCATAGCCTTTGCAGTATCCAGTGCCTTCAGACGTTTCTTGATATCATGTAGAGTGAATCGAATTGGCTGGAGACTGGAATCTGTGATGCTGGGGACATCTGGAGGAGGCTGAGATGGATCATCCACTCAGCATTTCTGGCTGAAAATTGTATCAAACACTTCAGCCCTATCTTTTGTACTGATGTGCTGGGCTCCTCCGTCATTGAGGACGGGGATATTTGTGGAGCCTCCTCCAGTGAATTGTTTAATTTTCCACCACCATTTACTACTGGATGTGGCAGGACTCAGATCTTAGATCTGATCCATTGGTTGTGGGATTGCTTAGCTCTGTCTATCACTTGCTGCTTATGCTGTTTGGCACCCAAGTGGCCCTGTGTTGTAGCTTCACCAGGTTGACACCTCATTTTTAGGTGTGCCTGGTGCTGCTCCTGACATACCCTCCTGCACTCTTCATTGAACCAGGATTGATCCCCTGGCTTGATGGTAATGGTAGAGTGGGGGATATGCTGGACCATGAGGTTACAGATTGTGTTCGAGTACAATTCTGCTGCTGCTGATGGCCCACAGCACCTCATGGATGCCCAGTCTTGAGTTGCTAGATCTGTTCAAAATCTATCCCATTTAGCATGGTGATAGTGCCACACAACACGATGGAGCGTATCCTCAATGTGAAACCAGGACTTCATCTCCACAATGACTGTGTGGTGGTCACTCCTACCGATACTGTCATGGACAGATGCATCTGCAGCAGGCAGGTTGGTGAGGATGAGGTCAAATATATTTTTCCCTCTTGTTGGTTCCCTCACCACCTGCAGCAGACCCAGTCTAGCAGCTATGTCCTTTAGGACTCGGCCAGCTCAGTCAGTAGTGGTGCTACCAAACCGCTCTTGCTGATAGACATCGAAGTCCCCCACCCAGAGTACATTCTGCACCCTTGCCACCCTCAGTGTTTCCTCCAAGTGATGTTCAACATGGAGGAAGCACTGATTCATCAGCTGAGGGAGGGCGGTACATGGTAATCAGCAGGAGGTTTCCTTGCCTATGGTTGACCTGATGCCATGAGACTTCATGGGGTCCGGAGTCGATGTTAAGTACTCTCAGGGTAACTTCCTCCTGACTGTATACCACTGTGCCCCCACCTCTGCTGGGTCTGTCCTGCCGGTGGGACAGGACATACCCAGGGCTGGTGATGATGGTGTCTGGGACATTGTCTGTAAGGTATGATTCCGTGAGGATGACTATGTCAGGCTGCTGACTAGTCTGTGAGACAGCTCTACCAATTTTGGCACTAGCCTCCAGATGTTAGTAAGGAGGACTCTGCAGGGTGGGCAGGGCTGAGTTTGCCGCTGTTGTTTCCGGTGTCTAGGTCAATGCCGGGTGGTCCGTCCAGGTTCATTCATTTTTTGTGACTTTGTAGCAGTTTGTTACAACTGAGTGGCTTGTTAGGCCATTTCAGAGGGCAGACCAGGTGAAGATGATACGTTTCCTTCCCTGAACCATTAGTGAACCAAATATTTTTTTTTAGAACAATCAACAATGGTTCCATGGTCATGGTTAGACTTTTAATTCCATGTTTTTGTTGAATTAAAATTCCACCATCTGCCGTTGTGGGATTTGACCCCAGGTCCACAGAGAATGACCTTAGGTCTCTGGTTTACCAGGTCAGTGACAATGCCAATATGCCATCACCTTCAGCTGCTTCATCAATGACCTTCCTTCCATCATAAGGTCAGAAGTGGGGATGTTCACTGACAATTGCACAATGTTCAGCACCATTCACAACTCCTCAGATACTGAAGCAGTCCATGTCCAAATACAGCAAGACCTGGACAATATCCAGGTTTGGGCTGACAAGTGGCAAGTAACATTCACACCACACAAGTGTCAGGCAATGACCATCTCCAACAAGAGAGAATCCAACCATTCCCCCTTGATGTTCAATGGCATTACCATCACTGAATCCCCCATTATCAACATCTTTGGGGTTACCATTGGCCAGAAACTGAACCGGACTAGCCATATAAATACTGTAGCTACAAGAGCAGGCCAGAGGCTGGGGATTTTGCTGAGAGTAACTCACCTCCTGACTCCCCAAAGCCTGTCCACCATCTACAAGGCACAAGTCAGGAGTGTGATGGAATACTCCCCACTTGCCTGGATGAGTGCAGCTCCCACAACACTCAAGAAGCTTGACACCATCCACGACAAAGCAGCCCGCTTGATTGGCACCACATTCACAAACAGTCACTCCCTCCCACCACCGACGCACAGTAGCAGCAGTGTGTTCCATCTACGATACACTGCAGGAACTCACCAAGGCTCCTTAAACAGCACCTTCCAAACCCACGACCTCTACCATCTAGAAGGACAAGGGCAGCAGACACATGGGAACACCACCACCTGGAAGTTCCCCTCCAAGTCACTCACCATCCTGACTTGGAAATATATCACCGTTCCTTCACTGTCGCTGGGTCAAAATCCTGGAACTCCCTCCCTAACAGCGCTGTGGGTGTACCTACACCACATGGACTGCAGCGGTTCAAGAAGGCAACTAGGGATGGACAATAAATGCTGGCCTAGCCAGCGAAGCCCACATCCTGTGAATGAATAAAAAAAAGGAAGGAACATACAAACACGAAGAGGCTTTTAGCCCCTCAAGCGTGTTCCCCCAGTTAGTTAGAGTGTTGGCTGATCTGATTCTTAACTCCATCTCCCCGCCTGATTCCCCACCTAACAATAATCAATCTCAGCTTTTGAAAACTTTTAATTGACCCCCAGCCTCAGCAGCTTATTGGAAGAGAAAGTGTTCCAGATTCGCACTCCCCTTTGTGTGAAGAAGAGATTCCTGACATCACTCATGGATAGTCTGGCTCGAATGTGAAGATTCTGCCTCCTTGTGGTCCTCCAGCCAGAGGAAGTAGCTCCTCTCTGTTTACTTTAGCAAATCCTTTAATCATCCTGAAATCTGTAAATTAATCACCCTTTACTCTTCTACATTCAGGGGAATACAGGCCTAGTCTGTGCAACCTGTACTCATAATGTGGCCCCTCTAGTCCTCGTGTCGTTGTGGTGAATCTGTACTGCAGCCTCCCTCCCTAACAGCACTGTGGGTGTACCTACGCCACAGGGACTGCAGCGGTTCAAGAATGTGGCTCATCGCCACCTTCTCAAGGGTAGCTGGGGATGGGCAATAAGTGCTGGGCCCAGCCAGCGAAACTCACATCCCTGAAAGTATTTTTAAAAAACCAAGCTGCTTGTTGCCCAGTAACTAATATGACTTGATGGCTTTAATTAGAATAAAGATCGAGCAGGTTGAATGAATCACAGCTGCTGTCTAGAAAATGGGCACAAACAAGCCAGATGTGTGGGAGTGGAATTCCTTTCTATTCAGAAGGGAGTCAGGCGAGTGATGGGGAACACACAAGGTAAACAGTGTACACTGCTGTCTTGTCCTGATTCACTCTCTCCACTGGGAAAGACAAGATCTTTTCCTGGCATGGAGGATCCTTTCTGCCCTCCTTGGTACCCCAGCCTACCATAAACTGGGGCATGGGGGATCCTTCCTGCCCTCCTTGGTGAACTGTAAACCAGGACATGTCATTGATGTCACCCTACTGGAGCTTGAAAACAAATTATGGGTCATGATGATCTTTACAGCCATTAGGGAATAATTTCCATGCCAGGAGAGGACTGAGCTGTAGCTGTAGCAAGTGATACAGTGCAGTGACAGCCTTCCGTGTGACGCAGAGATACCTGAGACAGTTTTCTGTAAGAAATTCATGACAACGACATGCTCCCTGAAGACCCTCTTGTGCAGTGCCCTCTTCTTCCTCCCTCTCTGAGCTCCTCATACTCTCTCCCATCTTCCTGACTGCTCTCCCACAACCTCCAGCCTCAAAGTCCAGCCATCCTTGACGCCAGTAAACCTGGCAGCCAGAGACAGTGAAGCAGCAGAGAAACCTCTCAGATTAGAGTTTGCAATAACAAAAAACAGACCAAAAATTGCCCATATGTTAACCAGCAGCCCTCAAATGGCAAATCAGAAACTAAGCTGTAAGTATGGATGTGGTACTGAAAGATTCTTCCCATTTGTTAATGCTGCAGGTAATGCTTCTCAGCTGCTGTATCCAGTGCTGGTCCCACTGGAATGAACCCAAACAGAAAATGCACCAGGTCTGGTAGCATCAGTGGAGAGAGAGTTAACGGTTTGAATCCAGATAACCTTCGAGCAGAATCATATTGGATCCTGTGAGCCAATGTTTCCACATAATAGTTTTGAACTTTCACTCGTTGAAACAAAGCTCCCTAGTTCCACTGTTCTGGACACAGTGAAGCTCCACGCCATCATCTAGTCCCCAAAAATAAGAGATACAATATTTCTTTTACCTCTCAACCTTTTCCTTTCCAGTGAGAACAGGCCCAATTTACAATAATCCAAATCCTGAATCCAGGAATTATTCAGGTTGTCCTCTTCTTTATCTTTTCAATCACTACAATATCTCTTTTGTGGCCATCAGAACCCTATTTTTAAGGCAGAGGTAGATAGATTCTTGTTAGACAAGGGAATCAAAGATTATCAGGGGTAGATGCGAATGTGGAAACCGAAACACAAGAAGATCAGCCATGATCTCATTGGCTGGCGGAGCAGGTTTGAGGGGCCGAATGGTCTCCTCCTGTTCCTAGTTCTTATGTTCTATTCCCTGACTCTACCTGTTCTAACTGACCACACCAATGCTTTATACACTGGAGAAATCGTTTCACTGGCCAGGATTTGCCAGTTGGCAATTGGGGGCGGGGTCCACTTGCCGATGTGTAAAATGATGCGCGGTGATGTCGGGCGGAACCCAGGTAGACGGAGGAACAGCAAAATCGCCTGTGCGCCTGCCGACCTGTCAATGGCCATTTGAGGCCATTGGCAGAGTCATTTAAGTAATTAAAGGACCTGCCCGTCCAACCTTAATGTTGCGCAGGTCGTGGGCCCTGGCGGGAATGAGAAAAACCATCAAACCACATCCAGCGGCGGGGCGAGGTTTCAGGTAGGTTTTTAAAAATTTAATTAAAGTCTTTTTAAAAGTTATGGACATGTCCCAACTCATGTGACAGCCAATCTCCCTGAGGCTGCACTTAGCCTCAGGGAGAACAGTGCACTCTTTCATGCGCATGCGCAAAAGAGCACACTCTCGGGTTTAGGGATTCCCTCCCCCCCAACCACACAGGGAGCGCATAGCGCTTCCGTGCTGACATCACGCTGGGCAGGCCTTAATTGGCCCACCCACGTAAAATGGTGGCACACTCCCGATCGGAGGCACCAATCAGAGGTGCACCTCTGCCCGTCCGCTCTTCAACATCCCCCCAAACGGAGGGAAAATGCTGCCCACTATTATCAGTGATTCAACCTCTCCATGAGTTTACTGATTACAACAGAGTGACATTGTGAGATCATGAATTCTATGTCTTTATTTAATTTTACAGTTAACTCTTACAGTGAATTTATATATATGTGTATGAATGTTTATAGGACAAATTCCAAGTGTTAGTGAGTTGATTCCTGCCTTGGTAAATACTTGTAAAAGCCTTCAATTATATTCAAGTGTGGTAATTAATTGACTGTCCAACTTCCATATTATTCCGAATGATTTGATTCTATTGTTCAAAAGGTGAATCATAACTTGTTTTACAATATAGATAATGAATAATCATTGGGAATCTACATTTTAAATTCTGTTTAAATTATGACTTTGGAATTTAAAATGTAGATTAATAATTTATACTCTTGAAGGCATTTGCATTTCTTTGAACAATTTGCCTTGATTGCACTATGAAAATAGAATTTTCCATTTAGTAGTTATCAATCCTTAACTTAAAGACTTCAAAAAGTTAGTAAGTTAAAAAGGATAGAATTCTTACTGCTGATATAAATCAATTTCATTTATATTAAAATGAAAACAGAAAAATGCTGGAAATACTCAGCAGATCAGGCACCATCTGTGGAGAGAGAGTTAATATTTCAGGTCGATGACCTATAGAGTTCTGACCTCTTTTACGTATTAAAACTTTCTCAAAACACAAGTATTTGGAGTAGGAGTAGGCCATTCAGCCCCTTGAGCCTGCTCCTCCATTGATAAGATGATGGATGATCTGATTGTGGCCTCAACTCCACTGTTCTGTCTGCCCTCCATTACCCTTGATTCCCTTGCTGATCATAGATCATAGATCTCTCCAACTCGTTCTCACAAACACCGAGTCAAAGAAGGAGATACTAGAACAGGTGGCAAAAACTTGGTCAAAGAGATATATTAATTTTAGTGACCTCTTCAAAATTTCAGCTAGTCAAAATGAGCTAACCTTTCACAAATCCACACTGACTTTCACTGATAAGCTCATACTTATCCAAGTGTTCAGTCACACTGTTCTTGGTGACAGATTCTAGTAATCCCCCCACAACTGGTACAATGCTGAGAGGTTTGCAGTTACCAACTTTATCCCTTTCTCACTCTCTCTTGCATAATGCAGTGACATTTATAATATTCCAATCCAAGAGGGCTGTAGAAATTTATAACTCCAACATCATTATCTACTGCTTTTAATCCTCTGGGGTAGAAGCCAACAGACACTGAAATCTGAAACAAAAACAGAAAATGCTGGAAAAGCTCAGCAGGTCTGTCAGCGTCTGTGGAGAGAAGAAAAACAGAGTTAATGTTTCCAGTCCGTATGACTCTTCATCAGATGCTGAAATCTGTCTGTCTTAAGACCCATTATTTTCTACACCACCATTTGTTTACTTATATTAAATCCAATAAGTCCCTCCCAACTCCTTGACTTATTGATCATTTTCCTTGAAGCACTGGAATCTTTCACTGCTACAAGTTTTAACCCCCACATTCCTCTCTCCCTCTCCCACACCCACCTATCCCCGGCCCAGAGCTAATGGGAGATTTAAAATTTTAAACATGTGCACCTGGAAAACAATTTGTCTCCACCATAGCCACACCTGGGGTGGACTTTACTGTGGCCACTGGTGTTGAGCGTGTTTGGCTGTTTGAGCAGACAATATGGCGAGGAGGTCATAATCAGTTTCACAACATTGTACCACCATATTGTGATTGTCCACTCAGCCTGTTAATGGTGGGCTGTGTTTCCCACTGTGAGACTGTTGGGAACCTCATTGTAATACACCAGCATATCAGTTTAAGGCCAGTCCACCAGAATTATCCCCCCCACACTGGATCATCCACCTACATCAGTGGAAAAACACACCGGTGCAGAACTCATCTTGACAAGTGTGATGTGCAGAAGTTGGGATTTACTGTCAGGGCCTTGCTCACATGGTGAACATCCAAGGAGCAGAAGATGCTGGAGCCCTATAGCAGCAGGACCCTGGAGGAATATCCATCACATTCTGGATAGTTTCTCATGGACACAGCTCCACTGTGAAGCAGCTCACAAGAGTTGGAAAGTCACCGTTAAGGCTCTGCTCACAATGGCTGATGGTCAAGGGGATGGAGAGGAAGATGTACCAGGGCAGTGGGTGGGTGGGTGGGGGGAGTGGAGCGGTGGGAGAGAATGGTCTCAGATTGACTGGGAGAGGAAGAGGTGTTGGGCTGGTGAGGTAGGAGGAACTACAGGGAGCGGAGGAGATAATGTGGGAGAAGAATGCAATTGGGGAGGTAGATGTGAGGAGGAGTGGAAGGTGTAAGGGAAGGAGTTTGGAGGGGGGAAGGAGTGCGGATAGGAGAAGGAGTCCAGGGGGAGGAACGAATCCGGGCGGAGAAGTGTGTGGAGAGGTTAGGGTCTGGGGGGAGGAAGGAGTCTGGGGGGAAGAAGGGGTCTGGGGGGAAGGGAGGGAGTCCAGGGGGAGGAAGAAGTGCAGAGAGGGGAGGGACTAAAGCTGGTGGAAGCAGTAAGGGAGGAGGAAGGTATCAGGAAGGGGGAAGGTATAAGGGTGGTGGGAGAGGAACATTGGAATAAAAATAGGCCATTCAACACCTTGAGTCTGTTTGTCATTCACTTGGATCATGGCTGGGCTGTGTCTTGACTCCATCTTCCAGTATTGGTTTTGTAACCTTTGTAATTCAAGTTAATTATGCATATGCCCTATCCAGCCAATAAATAGCTCAATTAGTGATTTTAACCTCGTGTAAAACCTTAATGTAATTGTTAAATCAATCCTGAAATCTGAAGTCTGGTGTTAGTACTCTCAAGGTAAGATTAATGCTTAGGCTGCCAGTTTTCACTTGGCATTGAGTAGGCAGCTATCATCTCACCACAATGACATTGATTGTGTTGTAAATATTTATAAACAAGGTCAGATATCATAGCCTCCCATACTTCATGATACCTGGAACCAGCCACCTCTTCACCCTCAGTTATTAGTCCATAATGAACTCTAATGAAAAGGAAGCAGCCACATTGTCACCTGAGACTTTGCTGCAGCTATTTTTACATTAGTCTGTAAATAGGTGTCATAAAAACAATGCTGTTTTTCTTGATGTGTAGATCATGATGGAAAACAATTGCCTTTATCGAGGGCAGTTAGGTATGGGCAGCACATGCTGGCCTCGCCAGTGACAAGCATGTTCCATGTTGGCCTCTTTGCAATGTGTGAGCTGGAAGTGCATTCTTCAGCATTACACCAAGACTTAACTCGTAAGACCTGCCTGTGAAACACTTGCCACCCTAACTATTCACCTTTACCACGTGCTGTATGTTTCTGAGGCATGTGTGATAACATTTATTTTAGATGTTCTTTGTCATGTGTACTATTGTACTTACAATTCAGTGTAAATGGAATGAATGATTCCTGAGAACCTAAAGGCTATTTGTGTATGCTGTATCCTTATTGAGGATAATGTGAAATGCTTTAACACGGAGGTGACTGGGAATTTCATAGCCATCCGCTAACAGATGTTTGCCAGTCTGTAGGAATATGATTGTTATAACAATGAGTAAGCAAGGTGCACAAAGAAATTTGTTACCTTGTTGACTAAGCTGCTTCACCAAAGTACAGAATTGTTCAGCACAGGAGAAAGCCATTTGGCCCAGATTATCATTGCTATGTGTTTAATTTTAAGATTAGGGGAGACATTGGGTGGAATTGTCCCAGATTTACATTAAGTGCAGTGGCAGCCACGTAAAGTGAGGTTTTACCCGCTGGCCACGATTTCATCCTCATGTAGTGTCCATTTTGTCCCAAACCCGCTGCATTATTTATGCATTCCTGGGATACACACCATTTCGATGGTGGGTGGGCTCCCATTCACCAGCCACACTGTCACCTCACTGCTTCATCACACCAGGCACCGCGCTTAAAGTACAGCCGCACTCAGGGCTTCCAGCCCAGGACTGCAGCAAAGAAGACCTGGTCCTGAAAGGCAAGAAGACTGCAGCCCTCGAGCACCTTTTGGATGCCCTGGAGGCCCCACTCCCACTCTGATTGCAGGAGGGGCAGCAACATTACCACTCCAGCTTGGGAGACGGTGGCAGTGGTGATCAGTGCCCTTGTTGCACAGAAGAGGTTGGCCACCCAGTACAGATAGAGGATGAATGATCTCATCTGTGCAGCCAGGGTAAGGTTGCCATCTCATCCCTCTAAACTCACACATCACAAACCCATCACACCTTTACTGGCATCTCACTCACTGCCAGCTCAAGGGACATCACCACTCACTCTCTCACACCCAACCTCACATCTCCATCTGGCCTCATCTCCTCTGGAGGCTGCCTCCTCAGCCCTCACCATATTGAGGGCAATTGCACAGATCAACATGTGTCCCCACACACACCCTGGGATACCCCCCTTCCCCAGTCCAGTCCTCATCCTGCAGCCTCTTCCCTTGCCTGAGGCCACTTCTCCCCCTTCCCCAAGCAAGCCCCAGCCCTGCAGCCATTGAAAAGTTACTCCTGCCTTATGGCTGGTCTGGTGGGTAGAGACCTGCCTGTGAGCCCCCCTAACAGTGATGTGGTGCTGCCTGCGAAGCCTGGCGCTGATGATTGTGAGTGCTGCCTGAAGCAAGGTGGCAAACAAGACTCGAAGTCCCAAGTGAAGTGCAGCTCGCCAGGTTCATGCCTTGTATATACTGTTGTGAAACACATCGCCGTGTTTTCCCACCGGCCTGAGTAAACAATCCAGCGGAGGGGGGTGGGGGTCGGGGGATGAATCCAGCGGTGGGGGGGTGGGGGGGGGAATGAGTCCAGTGGAGAGTGGGGGGGGCGCCACCATCCACTGGCGGAGCAAATGGTTGCAAACTGGTTTCCCAATGTTGTGAAGCTGATTTTCAGTGTTCTTGCCATATTGTCTGCTCACGGCACCAAACACGCCCAATGTAAGCGGGCATGGAAAATCCCAGCCTCTCTGTCCTTATTCCGCATTCTCCCACCAGAGGAAATCGTTCCCATCTATCCACCCTGTCTATACCCTAATTTAGAGTCAGCTCTGGCTCAGTTGGTAGCACCTTTGGGCTGTGAGTTATGAGGTTATATGAATGCAAGTCCCACTCCTAGGCTTGAGCGTGAAAATACAGCTTATGACAGTCACAAAAGGTTTGATACTGTAGAGAGCCTAGAGGAGTATAGGAAGTACAGGGGTGAAGCAAAAATGGAAATTTGGAAAGCAAAGAGAGGACACAAAAAAATATTGGCAGGCAAAATCAAAGAAAATCCTAAAATGTTTTACCAGTATATTAAGAGCAAGAGAACAACTAAGCAAGGGGTAGGGCCTATCAGAGATGTACATGGTAACTCGTGGGTTGATGCTGAAGATGTGGACAGGGCTCTCAATGAGTACTTTGTCTCTGTCTTCACTAAGGAGAGGGATGATGCAGACATTCTAGTTAAAGAGGAGGGGTGTGAAATATTAGATACAATAAGCATAGTGAGAGAGGAAGTACTGGAGGGACTGGCATCTTTGAAGGTGGATAAACCACCAGAACCAGATGGAGTGTATCCCAGGCTGTTAAAGGAAGCCAGGGAGGAAATAGTGAATGCTCTGAGGGTCATTTTCCAATCCTCATTAGAGCAAGATACCAGAGGATTGAAGGTCTGCGAATGTTGTACCATTATTTTAAAAGGGCACAAAGGGTAGGCCAGAAAATTATAGGCCGGTCAGTCTGACTTCGGTGATGGGCAAATTATTGGAATCATGTAGAAACTGTAGCTTTAAGGAATGTAGTGACTGTAGCTTTAAGACTTATTGTGTTGCATAGTCTCATGTGACAGTGTGAACAAATCAGCTTTAAGTACAGGGAACCTCAGAGTGGGAGTTCTTCTAGTTGTGGAGCTTGATGGAAGCATGTAACTGCTGCTGCAGCCTATAAATAAAGTTTGATGTTTCTAATGAGAAACCGGTCTGGCAAATCATGTCCATAACAAATTGATGATGAGGATAAAGCAGGTCTGACGTTGTCCCTTACCCAGCGACTGTGAGTATCTTGTTTAAACAGAAGAAAAGAAAGACACACTCACCAGCTATGCCACATTTTGACTGGATTGACCCCTTTGAACCATCCACAGAGGATTGTTGTCAATATGTAGAGTGCCTCGGGTTCTATATCCAGGCAAACAAAATAACGGGGGAGGAAAAGAGGAGAGCAATTCTCCTAAGTGTTTGCAGGAATAAAACCTATAATTTAATCCAAAGTTTGATGGTCCCGAATGCCCCCAATTTGAAGGCCTTCAGTGAATTGGTGGACCTCATTAAATGACACTTCCAACCCAAACCCTGAATGACTATGCAAGAGGTTCAGGTTTAATTCGAGGTTCAGAGCCCCAGAGGAGACCATTGCTACATATGTGGTGAAATTATAACAACTGACTGAACACTGTGATTTTAGTGAAACCCAGGTTGACATGCTCAGGTATCATTTGATGTGTGGGGTGCAAGAGGATATTATTCAGCTGATTGAAGTGGATCTTGATTTTAAGAAAGCATTAGAAATAGCACTTGTGATGGAAAGTTCTGTACAAGCGTTTCAAGGTGTGCAAAATATTGAAACATTGCAAAGTGAGATTAAAACAGGATCCGGGCACCAAACTAAGTCCAATGATGTATATAGTATGGAAGAACCAGAAATAGCCAATCCTGACATTTATTCCTTATTCAACATGAAAGTTGGGAAGACAGAGTCAATTACTGTCACACTGCAAGTGAATGGTGAACCATTAACAATGGAAGTAGATGTGGGTGCTTCTACCATTATATTAGGAGAACACACTTTCAGACATTTAAATAAAGGTGATCAACAATTACATTTGGAACAAGCCTCTGTCAAGTCGAAAACGTACACAGGTGAAGAAATCCAGGTAAAAGGTATCACCAGAGTAACTGTTTATTATAGACACCAGTGATGGTATTAGAAGGCAGAGGACCAAGCCTTCTAGGTTGTAATTGATTGAGGTAAATTACTCTTGATTGGCCAGTGAGAGTTGAAAAGGAAGCAGGAAGCAGGGAGAGTTCCTGAGTTGGAAAAGGAACAAGGCAAGGTACTTCCAAAAAAGCCTGGAGAGTCCAAGGACTACAACAGGGTGAAAAAGGAGTGTGTAAACATTCAGCAATCTGAATAAATAAAGACTGTCTTAAACAACAACATGGAAGAACAACAGAAAGAACCCAAGGAGACTCTGCTGAATGACAGAATTCAAGGTGAAGCGAGCGAGTTTTGCAAAGAAAAGGAAAACCTGTTGAGAGACCTTCACACATGAGATGGATCCCTCAGGTCAAAGTTTGTACCTCTGGAAAATTACAAAGAGAAACAGGGAGAATTTAACATCACTCTGAACAAACTGAAGAACCAGTTGGCAGAGAAGGTACAGCAATGTTCAAGGTTCCAGGAGGAAGCCAACAGATACAAGAAGGAGACAGAAGAGCTGAAGGATCAGCTGAGTGAAGCTAAAGAGGCTTTGAAAGGGAAAGTTGTGGAACTTTCCAAAATGCAAGTGGGTGATGAAGCCATGGACATCTCAACCCCTGAACTGAACTAAACTGAGATTTTGCCTGAGAGAAGTCTGGCCGACTGTGAAGTCAAAATGAAAGATAAGGCTAAACTCTGTGCTAGATAGGAGAAGACAAGATGGAAGATGCATGGAAGATAGATAGGAGATGGAAGATAGATGGAAGATAGATAGGAGATGGAAGATAGATAGGAGAAGATGGAAGATAGATAGGAGAAGACAAGATGGAAGATGGATGGAAGATAGATAGGAGATGGAAGATAGATGGAAGATAGATAGGAGAAGATGGAAGATAGATAGGAGAAGACAAGATGGAAGATGGATGGAAGATAGATAGGAGATAGAAGATGGATGGAAGATAGATAGGAGAAGATGGAAGATAGATAGGAGATGGAAGATAGATGGAAGATAGATAGGAGAAGATGGAAGATAGATAGGAGAAGACAAGATGGAAGATAGATGGAAGATAGATAGGAGAAGATGGAAGATAGATAGGAGAAGACAAGATGGAAGATGGATGGAAGATAGATAGGAGAAGATGGAAGATAGATAGGAGAAGACAAGATGGAAGATGGCTCAGAAAAGGCAATGAACAGCCTCCCCCACTATTACAGGCTCAACACCTTCAGAGTTACTTATGGAATGACAGCTTTGAATAAGATTCAGCCTGGTACTTCCCAATTTGGATGGGAAGGTGGAGAAAAGTCAAGGGAATCAAAACGTGACTCATGATTTGCATAGTCATGAGCGAGAATTTACTGTTGGTGAAGCAGTATGTGTATGAAACTTTGGTGGTGGATCGAGTTGGTTACCTGGTTTAACAGCTTCTGCGACCGGACCCTTGTACCATGTAGAAGCGGAGAGCTGGATCACCCACAAATACGTGGATCATTTGAGAAGAAGGGAGATATCCCAAAAAAATGATTTTCCATCTGTAACTATTGTAGAACCCGTAACCCCTGTTGAAATTGTTCACCCAAGGTTGGACATGCCCGATGTCTCTGTTGGAGTGGATAACACTGAACTGCCTGTGCCTAATGAGGTACCTGATGTTGCTGCATTTCCAGATAATGTGGATCAAAAATCGTGGAGCGACAACGTTCTGCCTGGGTCATGAAACCACCTGAGAGATGGAATGTATAATTCCATGACCTGTGTATATATTTATAACATCATGAAAGTAGATGTTCTTGTAAATACAATTGGTACAAAAAATTTAAAAGGGAGGAATGTAGTAACTGTAGCTTTAAGGAATGTAGTGACTGTAACTTTAAGATTTATTGTGTTGTATATTATCAGTACGAACGAATCAGCTCAAAGCATGGGGAACATTAGAGTGTGAATTCTTCTGCTAGTTGTGGAGCTTAATGGCAGCATGTAACTGCTGCTGTAGTTTGTAAATAACGTTTCTAATGAGAAACCTGATTGGAAAATCAAGTCCATAACAAATCAATTCTGAGAATCAGGATTAACTGTCACTTAGAAAGGCTGATTGATCAGAGATAGTCAGCATGGTTTTGCTGGGGAAGATTGTGTCTTACTAACTCAATAGAATTTTTTGAGGAAGTAACAAGTGGGATTGGTGAGGGTAGTGTAGTGGATGTTGTCTACATGGATTTCAGTAAAGTATTTGACAAGGCCCCACATGGCAGACTGGTCAGGAAAGTGAGATCTCATGGGATACAGGGGAAGGTGGTGAGTTAGATCCAAAATTGGCTCAGTGACAGGACACAAAGGATAATTGTCACTGGTGTTTTTGCGAGTGGAAAGTGGTTTCCAGTGGTGTTCCACGGGGCTCAGTATTGGGGTTCTTGTTGTTTGTTTTATATATTAATGATTTGGACTTCAATGTAGGAGGCATGATTGGGAAATTTGCAAATGACACAACAATCGGCCGTATAATTGATAATAAAGGGGATAGCTGTCGATTCCAGAATTATATCAGTGGTTTGGTTGAGTGGGCAGCAAAATGGCAAGTGGAATTCAATTTAATATCTTTATGTGGTTCAGTGTCACGCTTTGTTTAATAACGTTCCTGTGAAGCACCCTGGGATGGTTCATGATGTTAAAGGTGCTATATAAATGTAAGTTGTTCTATGATTCAGTACTGAGGCAGTGCTGCATTGTCAGAGCTGTCACCTTTCAGATACTAAAATTTAACCCTGAATCAAAACAGATTAACTGGCTATATTTTCTCATTTGCCAGGCAGAAATTGGCAGTCAAGCTTCCCTAAGAGTGACTGCACTTTAGATGTAATTCATTGTCTGTAAAGCACTTTGGCACATTTCGGTAATGTGTTTGGCACTATTGTTGATGCAGGTTTGGAAGTTTCCTCTTTATACTGATTTTTTCTGTATGCCTCCAGTATTTTCTAAGAAGAAGGAAAAATCAGAACAAATAGATTGACCATGTGTAGCTCACTAGACCCTCAATGCTCAGGTAAAATGAAGAATTGACAGTGAGAGAAACTAATTAAACTAATGACTGTGGCTGAAGTTCAGAAACCTAGGGCAACATTTATAAAAAGTAAAGGTAAATGAAGAAAATAAATTTAAATAACTCATTTTAGATGCTTTTTAGTGTCAAAAAATAAACACCATGGGAAAATTATTCAGTAGGAGGATTTGGTCATTTATCTGCATAGCCTGGAAAGCAGAAAGTCTAATTATAGTATATTTAAAGGCAATTATACCCCATTTGAATGTTTATTTTAAAATGTGTTGACGTTATTTTACTGATGTTGGTTTTCTCTCCTTGCACCCATTTCTTTCAGAAGATTGGAACAGTCCAGTGTGGACAACTCTACAACAGGAATCAACGTTGCTCATGCTTAACTTACCTCTGTATGTTTGCAAATCTGAGACCAATATATTTCTGATATAAAGCAATCCTTATTGAATCAATATTCACTGTACGAGTTCTACTGCAGAATCGGTGTTGTTGCCTCTAGGCTCACCGTTCAGATTTTTTGGGTGTAAAAATTTCCCAAATTATTTTAAGATCAAATGAGAAATGTGATTCTCATCATTTCAGTCACTTTCAAGGTTAAGTACAATACTGTCTGTAATTTTAACCAGTATAGGCACAGGAGCAGCAGTCTGAATGGAAATACTAACCTGACCCAACAATGTGATTCGGGGGTCATTCTGATGTATCTGTAAAGCTACATTTTGGGGGGATTGAAGAGGGAGTTGTACCATATATTCCTTTTCTCTGCCGTTCTTTAACCTAGAGCTGCTCGATGCTGTCATTAAATGACAAAAACAATCTATTCCCAGGAAACTTAGTGATTTGTTCGAAAACATAGCCTTCCAACAAGACTAAACTCTACCCCAGAAAATTCAGTCGTGTGAAAGTAGCACAGCCAATGTAAATTAGGTTTTGGCAGAGCTCAAAACTATCTTACCAAACTGATAGCATTCAAAGTCTACTTCTCAAATGATTATATCTAGTTAGGTTTCTTGATCTGAGTCAATAGAACAGTGCTCAATCATTTTAAATTGAATAAATGCAATCAAGTGTTTTCCCAGAAGACCTCATTTCAACTGAATAGAAAATCATTGTGAACCATCTGCTCTCCAGCATATATCAGCTCCACACTGGGTCAGTTCTGTTGTGAGCCATTACAGCAGATGATTCATAGATACAATATATCCCCCACACACACACCCAAAAAAATGCCATGTCACTTTTGAGTCATGAGTAATTTCTTTGCTGTGAAATTGTTGGTCTCAGTGTATTCCTTGGGTTTCTGTGGAACAAGAGGCAGACTAGAAAACGGAATTAGCTGTAAGTCAAAGGGCAGTGCTTTGTTTCTGACTAATCACCTGCAACTCATTTCAAACCAGCAGTTAGGTGAAAAATGAAGACAAGCATTTCAGTAGTGCTTGACAAATGGAAAAGACTAAAAGCTGTAATCCACTTGGGAATATACGCTCGCAAAATACTGCTGTGGATATAATTTTCTAAAGTAGTTTAAATGAGCAAGTATCCCAGTGGGCTTTGCTTTAACATTTTAGCCAGAAAACAGTATGGAGGAAGGGGAAGGTGCTAGAATGTGTTCTTGATCCTTATGAACAAAGAAAGCTTATGGAAAGAGGACACTGAAGTCCAGGTCAAAAGGTGCTCCTTACCAACATAAGAAAGGTAGTTACTAGGAGACCCATGTACCCAACATGGGAACTGCTTTGGTTTTGCAGTGTTGGACACACATAAATAACGAGTACTTTGGTAACATGGGGCAGAATCATCCACCCTGAACTCTAAGTTCAGGGTCGGGTACAGAGGGGGGAGTGATTCCCGCTGGGAGGTGCAAGATAGCTGAGCATGTGCAGTCTTGTGCTGTCCAGCTCAGTATTTATTCATCTGTAAGAAACATGGCAAACCTCATGGTGGGTGTGGGAGGGAGCTGCCAGCCCTGCAGTTACCTCATGAGGTCAAACATCTGGTGCCATATTTAAAGAGCACCTGGACAGGCCTTCACTCACTGCAGGCCAATAGCTCCAGATTACTCATCCAGGATGACCCAGAAACAAAAATAGTTGCAGCCCCACAACTCAGCGATTCTTCCCTCTAGGCTGACCTAGAAAGGGGGGAGGGATTGTTTCCCAGGGATGGCAACAGGAAACCCCCCTGTCTGATGACTGGGGCCTGGGAGGAGGTAACAGGTGGTTAGTGCCATTGGGGCCCACAGGAGAACTGGCCAACTGTGCAGGAAGGGGATGAATGACCTGCTGCCATGGTGACTGTACCACCTACTCACTGCAAACTGACTCTCATACAGGGAACTGGGCATCTTAAGGGTTAGAGTGCACTGGGATGTCAAACACAGCCAGCTGCTGGGACATCAGCACTTCATACTCTCAATCTTATATCAGCCGTAGGACAAAATGACTTCTAAATCACTTCCTGGGGAGGGGCTTAACAGTGGCAATAGGCAGGTATGTTCCTGAACTGTTCCTCCAGCCATTGGGATCATTGTCCTTCTGCATGACAACAGGAGGGAGTGAGCCAAGACTGGAGGGGGAAAGGCTGAGAGCAGTGTTCCTGGCCCAGAGGAGGATCAGACCTGTACCTGTGCCTGTTTTGAAGATGAGATAGGATTCCCTCAGGGTGCCAGTGAGGATGTGTCCAGTCTGCAGTTGTCAGCTGTGAGCACTGACTGTGAAATATCTTGAATTTACAAGGCTGCTTACTCAATCACAAAATCTTTCTTTTCTTTACTCCAGGTACCAGAAAGAAACAGGGGAGGGACCCACCACCAACCCCGCCCCAACCTCACCTCTCAGGAGAATGCCTCAGTGACCACAGAGGATGCAGCATCAAGGTGTTCACCTGCACCCTCCACCAGCGCATATACACGCACCTCGGTGGAGTAAACTCGGAGTCACGATCTGGTGAGCGCAACAGTGACACGGGTCCACAAATGGCAGATAAAGCGACAGCTAACGGCTCGGACTCGGAGGGCTGTTGGAGGCCAGGGACCTGCTCAGCTCCATGCAGATGGTAATGGCATTGAACATCAAGAGGCGATGGTTGGAATCTCTCTGTTGGAGATGGTCATTGTCTGACACTTGTGTGGCGTGAATGTTACTTGTCACTTGTCAGCCCAAGGCTGGATATTGTCCAGGTCTTGCTGCATTTGGACATGGACTGCTTCAGTATCTGATGAGTCGCGAATGGTGCTGAACATCGTGCAATCATCAGCGAACATCCCCACTTCTGACCTTATGATGGAAGGAAGGTCATTGATGAAGCAGCTGAAGATGGTTGGGCCTAGAACACTACCCTGAGGAACTCCTGCAGTGATGTCCTGGAGCTGAGATGATTGACCTCCAACATCCACAAACACCTTCCTTTGTGTTAGGACAAAAGCAAAATATTGTGGATGCTGGAAATCTGAAATAAAACAGAAAATGCTGGAAAAACTCAGCAGGTCTGACAACATCTGTGGAGAGAGAAACAGAGTTAACATTTCGAGTCTGTATGACTTCTTCAGAGCTAAAGAGAAGTAAAAGTGTGATGAAGTTTATACTATTTAACGGGGGTGGAGCGGGTGAAGCTGGATAGAAGGCCAGCGATATGTGGAGACAAAGGAGAGATTGACAAGGATGTCATGAACAAAAGGACAAAGGGGTGTTAATGATGGTGATACTGACTAAAGGAGGTGCTGATGGTGGCATTAAGGTTAGAAAGCAGAATGTGGTAATAGCAGGTCAAGGGTCAGCACTCTGGAAAGAACAACATGAACAAGTGAAAGATGGTCCTTGTGGGGGGGGGTCGGATGGGGGGAGGGGATAGTGGATGGGGAAAAGTGATGTTCAACATGGATGAGTACTGATGAGATGGGGGGGTGGGAGGTGGTGACAGTCCATAGTAATCAGCAGGATGTTTCCTTGCCCATGTTTGACTTGATGCCATGAGACTTTATGGGGTCCGGAGTTGAGGTTGAGGACTCTCAGGGTACCTCCCTCCCGACTGTATTCCACTGTGCCCCCACCTCTGCTGGGCCTGTCCTGCCGGTGGGACAGGACATGCCCAGGGATGGTGATGGTGTCTAGCACATTAACTGTAAGGTATGATTCCATGAGGATGACTAGTTATTTTTTTTTTTAATGTAATCTTCAGAATTGTCGACCTAAACGGAGTTGGTGTACTTGGTGACCGCTTTGGTGCCTTCGGAGACAGCGTGTTTGGCCAATTCCCCCGGCAGCATGAGGCGGACGGCGCTCTGGATCTCCCGGGCCGAGATGGTGCGGCGCTTGTTGTAGTGAATGAGGTGCGACGCCTCGGAGGCGATGCGCTCGAAAATGTCGACAACGAAGGAATTCATTACACTCATGGCCTTGGAAGAGATCCTGGTGGAAGGGTGGACCTGGGTCAGCACCCTGTACATGTAAATGGAATAGCTCTGCTTGCGAGATTTTCTCCGCTTCTTAGGCGGCTTCTTGGTGACTTTAATCAGCGACTGTTTCGACGCCTTACGGGACGCACCGCCCTTCGTCGCAGCCGCCAAGTCAGGCATTGCGCACAACTCGGACCAACACAAATCACTATAAATAGTTTTGCCATTGTGAGATTTGAACTCTTGATCTTGGGGTTACAAACCCAGTACCATAACCACTTGGCTATGACTAGTTATGTTGCCTGAGGGAGGAGATTGCTGGGACCTTGACAGAAATCTTTGTATCCTCACTGGCTACAGGTGAGGTCCCAGAGGACTGGAGAATGGCCAATGTTGTTCCATTGTTTAAGAAGGGTAGCAGGGATAATCCAGGAAATTACAGGCCGGTGAGCCTTATGTCAGTGGTAGGGAAATTATTGGAGAAGATTCTTCGTGACAGGATTTACTACCATTTGGAAGCAAATAGGCGTATCAGTGAGAGGCAGCATGGTTTTGTGAAGGGGAGGTCGTGTCTCACTAACTTGATTGAGCTTTTCGAGGAAGTGACAAAGATCGACAATGGAAGGGCAGTGGATGTTATCTACATGGATTTCAGTAAGACCTTTGACAAGGTCCCTCATGGCAGACTGGTACAGAAGGTAAAGTAGCACGGGATCAGAGGTGAGCTGGCAAGATGGATACAGAATTGGCTTGGTCATAGAAGACAGAGGGTAGCAGTGGATGGGTGCTTTTCTGAATGGAGAGCTGTGACTAGTGGAGTTCCACAGGGATCAGTGCTGGGACCTTTGCTGTTTGTGGAATACATAAATGATTTGGAGGAAAATGTAACTGGGCTAATTAGTAAGTTTGCAGATGATACTAAGGTTGGAGGAGTTGCAGATAGTGAAGAGGATTGTCAAAGGATACAACAGGATATAGATCAGTTGGAGACTTGGGCGGAGAAATGGCAGATGGAGTTTAATCCGGACTCTTTAGTTTCAAAGCATATAAATAGAGGCCACTCAGTGTGACTTAGCATTGGAGTGCGGGTTTGAACAGGATGCTGGGAATTCAGTGGGTCAGGGAGTTAGGGGAAGAGAGGAAGAAGGGGCTCCTTTACTTTTTTAACTTTCTCACCCTGTCGGAACTGGTTCTTACTCTATTACAGGGGCTGAAGCTAGCTGTTTGGTGAGTATCCGGTGAGTATTTGGTAAGGGGCTGAGGTCTATTCTATTCCTCAGGTTTAAAATTTCTTACAAACTGGTGGTAAGGTTAATAAAATATACAAAAATGGAAAATAATTAATTGAATAAACTCTTTAAGTAGTTACTTAAAACACATGAAGGATGGCGGGACAGGTGACAGGTTGAGGCTGCAGCATGTGGGAGCTCCTGATGCCATTGTCATTCAGGGCAAACATGTCTGCAGTAATCGTTTGTAGCTCAAGGAACTTCGGCTCAGAGTCATTGAGCTGGAGGCTGAGCTGCAGACAGTGCGATGCATTAGGGAGGGGAAAAGTTACCTGGACACTTTGCACTAGAAGGTGGTCACACCACTTAGGATAGGGCCTTCTGATTTGGCCAGGGATATTTAATTAGGGAGAAGAGAGTGTGACTATGAGTGAGGCAGGTTAGGAGTCTCAGAGGGCAGGAGTGCAGGAGGGTGAGCCTCTGGCCAATAGATTTGAGGTTCTTTCAGCTTGTTTGGATGAGTGTGGGGGCTGCAGGGTGGGTGAGGGATACAGGGATCAGTGCTGGGGCCTCAACATTTTACAATTGACTTGGGTGAAGGGACTGAAGGAGTGGTTGCTGAATTTGCTGATGGTACATAGATCGATAGGAAAGTAAGTTGTCAAGGGGACACATGGAGATTGCAAAGGGATATCGGTAAGTTAGGTAAGTGGGCAAAGATCTGGCAAACAAAGTATAATGTGGGGAAATGCGAAATTGTCCATTTTAGCAGGATGAATAAAAAAGAAACTTATTATCTAAATGATGAGAGATTACAGAGCTCCAGATCAAAGGGTTAATATGCAGGTACAGCAGGTAATTGGGAACACTCATAGAATGTTATTGTTTATTGTGAGGGGAATTGAATACAAAAGTAGGGAGGTTATACTTCAGTTATACAGGGCACTTGTGAGACCACATCTGGAGTATGGTGTACAGTACTAGTCTCCTTACTCCTTATTTAAGGAAAGGCGTAAGTGCATTAGAAGCAGTTCAGAGAAGGTTTACCAGGCTAATACCTGGAATGGGTGGGTTGTCTTATGAGGAAAGATGCACAGGTTAGGCTTGTATCCACTGGAGTTTAGAAGAGTAAAAGGCAACTTGATTGAAACCTTTAAGATCCTGAGAGGTCCTGACAGCGTGGATATGGGGGGGATGTTTCTTCTTGTGGGAGACTCTAGAACTAGGGGGTCACTGTTTAAAAATAAGGGGTCACTCATTTAAAACAGAGATGAGGAGGATTTTTTTCTCTCAGAGGGCTGTGAGTCTTTGGAACTCTCTTCCTCAAAAGGCGGTGGAAACAGAGTCTTTGAATATTTTTAAGGCAGAGCTAGATAGATTCTTGATTAACAAGGGGGTGAAAGGCTATTGGGGGTAGGCAGGAATGTGGGGTTGAGGTTACATTCAGATCAGCCTTGATCTTATTGAATGGCGGAGCAGGCTTGAGGGGCCGAGTGGCCTCCTCCTGCCCCTTGTTCGAATGTTAATATATAAGTTTGTGATTTCAATCACATTATCGGATGGTTCCCAGTGCAGGGCATTCGCCCAATGGAAGTTTGAACTTCCCGGGCAATTGCCATGAAATCTTTACCTGGGAATGCCGAGGGGTGGGGGGGAGGGGGAAGCTGGAGGAGGTGGTTCCCCAGAGCATCTTTGGGGTGCTCCCAGCTGCACTGCCTCAGAGCTCGGAAGTTTCAGGCCAATAGACACTAACATTTTCACTGCTACTGATGTCAAACTGAGACAGGCCTGTAGTTCTCTGTTTTCTCTCCCTCCCTTCTTGAAGAGTGGGGTTACATTTACTACTCTCCAGTCCACAGGAACCTTTCTAGAATTTATAGAATTTTGAGAGATAACCACCAATGCATCTCCTATCACTGCAGCCACCTCCTTCGACACTCTGTGATGTAGATCATCTGCCTTCTGTGATCACATCTGAGTTGAACATTCAGAGTAGAGTCCTTTTCTATTGATGAACATGAGTGGCTGTTGCCAGAGAGCTCTCAAGGCCATATGTGTGTAGCTAATTGTGTCCTGCACTTGAGGGAACCTGAAATTTCTGCAAATCCCAATGCTATTTCAGCCTGGCTTTTGGGATTCCAGTGGAATTGTACAAATTGGTGCCCTTTCCTGATCAGGGCATTTGTCACTTCCTGTATGCACTTGTGGGTCGTTGACTGGGAGATTCTGCAGGTGCCCCCAGTTCAGCCCTGGAAGGAGCTCCCTGCAAAAAAGTTTAAGGCAGTGGTGCCCTTCAATGCCACTGGCATGGGATGCCCTCCAAGCCCTTGCAGTCACAGTTCATCCTGGAGAAGCTGGCAGATGTCAGCAACCTCATCCAGAGACAAATAGAGGTGGTCCGCAATGCCTTTTGCTTATTTCTAGAGACCACCCAGGCTCAGGCCAATGGTCACCATTGCAGTGGACCCTGCTCACCAGCATCTTGACCTTCTTGAGGCCCCACTGCCTCATGCTGCTGAGGCCATTGCTCCCTCTACCCCTTCATCACCCATAAGACTTTATAGAGGGACCATTCTCTTGGCATCACAGATAGACATACTACATGAGCCATGGTCATCTATGACCATTTACCAGGGAGGGTGGAAGTTTATTGCTGCCCACCAGGTGTGCCTCTTGGAGACATCCACACCCCCTCCTTCCATTCATCCCTGCCTCTGACAACAGCAGATATCAAATCGTAGGGAATGAATGGCAACTCCACCCCTTGATGTGTTTCCTGCTGCAAAGTGACCCTTTAGCCTTGGAGTAAATGCTGGTTTATTGGCATTGCACCTTGGGATAGAACTCAGCTGAACCTGGTACCCCACGGAGTCAACTAATAATTCATCGTGTGTCCCTTCACTCAGCGCAAAAGACAAGTCATTAACTCCCCCCATCTGTTCTGAGACCCCTCCCATATTGATTGTTTGTGAAGTTTTGGTAACTGCACAAAAACTTTGAGTTATTGAAGATGGTGAAGGTTTGTCAGCACTTCCAACAAATCACATCTTCCAGCTTCTCCAGGATAAGCTGTGGCCACAAGGGCTTGGAAGACATCCCACGCCAGTGGCATTGAAGGTCACACTGCCTTAAACATTTTTAACAAAGATTAACAAGTACTACCCTCCCCCTGTCACCCACCAAGATCCCCACCATCCTCCTCCACAATCATTGCCTCCATATGCTTACCCTTCGAAACATACCCCAGATAACCTGACTTCTTTCCCCGGTCACTGTTCTGAACAAGCCCCGGGGATTCAGCCTTCCCTTCCCAAAGAGCCTCCCACCCTTCCCCACTCATCCTGCCTCCACTTCAGCCTTCCCCGCTGTACTGGCCCCCCCTATTCAGCCTTCTCTCCACCCCCACCCCCTTCCCTGCTGCTCCTGCCTCCTGGGCCCAGAACAGTGCAGCTTTTGCACATGGTTATAAGTGAGGTTATGAGCAGGGAGGTGAAAGCAGCATCCACTGATCTCATTGCCATGGCAAAAGTGACACTCGCCAGGTGCTTTTCACTTATATACTGTTATCAAACAGAACATTCAAAATTCTGACTAGCGGGGAACTTAATTTAGAGGGGATTTTAATTGTGGCGAGGTGATCTTTTAATGAGATGTATGAGATGCTAATACATGCTAAAGGGCTTCCCCACATTGTTCATTGGGATGCTCGGCCCATCTTTAACCAGCCTTGAAAGCCCCAAGAACAAAAGCCTGACAGTTCAGCTATCAGGAAACTGATTTTTGCTCTCATTCCAAATCAATCTCCATCACCCACCACACTTCCTGGTTCTGGTGGGACCGGAGGATTCTACCCCTATGCATTCCTGAGGAGTACAGGCTGCGTCTCCATGCCAACGCCATCCCATAGGCAGCTAAAGCAGAGCTCGATGATGGGCCAGGATTTTACAGCCCCTCCCACCCGGCAGATATTAATGTCCCCCCGAGCTGAATGGAGATTGAAATGGCTCTCTCTGTATCCCCCAGGATGGGAGAGAATGTGATGGGGCCATAAAATTCTGGTCCTGGAATAATTTATGACTAGATAGTAAGAATAGGAAACACGTATGTGCAGCCTAACACAGACAAATAGTTTAAAGGCAGGTTTTTCCCTTTGACAGGCTGAAGTCCACACTTGTTGCAAGCAGTCTACAGAGTCAGCTCTGATCAATCTGGGCTCTAAGGAGCAGGCCATATTCCAGTATTTCATGCCTGTTATTTAATATAATCTGAAGGATATTGGAATATAGCATTGTTGTATCATTATATATTAAAATACCTTGTTAAATAGATCATTCGCACCACACAATTGCCAGACAACAACCAGCAAGACAGAATCCAATCATCGCGCCTTGACATTCAACGGCATTACCATCACTGAATCGTCCACTTCAATATCCTGGGGGTTACCATTGACCAGAAACAGAACTAGACTAGCCATATAAATACTGTGGCTACAAGAGCAGGTCAGAGGCTGGGAATTCTGTGGAGAGTAACTCACCTCCTGACTCCCCAAAGCCTGTCCACCATCTACAAGGCACAAGTCAGGAGTGTGATGGAATACTCTCCACTTGCCTGGATGAGTGCAGCTCCCACAACACTCAAGAAGCTTGACAACATCCAGGACAAAGCAGCCCACTTGATTGGCACCACATCCACAAGCATTCATTCCCTCCACCACCAACACACAATAAATGCTGGCCTAGCCAGCGACGCCCACGTCCCATGAAAGAATTTTTAAAAAATTCGGGCCTGAAACATGAGGGAGTAATTTTTAAAAGACCAACAGCCCTTTACTGTGACAGGATAATGTGATATTTATCCATTTTCAGGATCAGATTCATAATTTTGTTACTGATCTTCAAAGTCACTTGTTTTCACTTTTTGCTTAAACCAACTTGCTCCCCTGAAGCACCTTGGAACATTTTACAATGTTAAAGGCACTATACAAATGCAAGTTGGTGCTGTTGTTATATCTAAATCTGCTGCATTTATATTGTCTTGTGACTTACTCTTAATTAATTATCAACAAATAGAAATTGAAATAAAAAGCATTAGAAATAATGCCAAATGCAGTCGTAAAAACTCCTCTCTGTTTGATTAAGGATATACCATTCACACTTTAACGTCAGGAGTTATTGTTTAATTGAATCAAAAGTAAAATCTCACACATTTATTTACTACTAAGTTAATTTCGGTATTTGCTTTCAAAGGAGTCAACAAGCTGAAGCATATCTGAATCCAAATTGATAAAAGAAGCAAGAAAATACACAGGTTAGAACTTATCCTAATATCAACACTTATAATCAAGCCCTGGTGCACATCATCCTCATTCGAAATTAGCACTTGGGTGCCAATTGATTAGCACAGAAAACCAAATGATGTCTGCTGTTACACTGAGTGTTTCACAAGATGGGCCAATTGTAGAAAGTTCAAAACTGAGTACAGAGGTTTCTAATTAAATATTAATACACAGAGTCATCATGTTGGACTGGAACATTTTACAAACATTCTCAAAGGAAAAACATTCTCATGAAAAAAAATGGCAAACCTTCGTTTATAAGCACAAAATATGCTGATCAGAGTAGGATTAAAACGGTCAAACATGTTACTTGCGTTTGTTTATTGTGGTGAAAATAAGACACCAAATGTGCAGCATTTCCCATCCTGTCAAACAGGACTGCAATGCCCTTTTAAACAGGACTGCAATGCCCTTTTGAACAGGACTGCAATGCCCTGTCAAACAGGACTGCAATACCTTTTTAAACAGGACTGCAATGCCCTTTTAAACAGGACTGCAATGTCCTGTCAAATAGGACTGCAATGCCATTTTAAACTCAGCAAAGGAGGAACAATGCGACTTCATAAAATTCAGTACTGGAAGTACCAAGTGTAGGGAACAATTTTATTACCAACTGAATTAATGTCGACATTAATAGTCATTCAATGCATGGTATTATAAAAAATATATTGCATTTGTTTTTATGCCAAAGCTTCAAATATGATCAGACGAATATGAAAATTAAATTTTTCTGCACAGTTACACAGCCACTATTATATTATTGTTCACATTCTCCTCCTATGTCCTAACACAATGGCCTCTGTGTCTACCTGGAGAAAAACACTCTCCCAAATCACTTACCAGTGTAAACCCTCAAATTCCCAACTCTTCTTTGATCCTCTGTTCACCAGAATATTTCTGCAGCGATTGATTTACTCAACCACCCCCTCACTTCCACTTTTAATACCCTGATCTCCAATAAACCCATTACTCCCTCTCACCCTGGCCATTCCCCCAATGCAGCCATTCTTTCCGCACCCCTAAGAGCAAAGGACGCAGACTTGAATGCATCTGACGGGCACCAGGCTCAGCTATCATTGCTGGATCCGAATCACAAAATGTGTTATCCAATCCTGCTCTTGCCTGCTCAAATTATTCATAATTCTAGGACCATCCTGAAATGCAAAACTAACCCTGGCTTCCTCTCCCTACTGCAAACCACCTTTTTAAACCCTCTCCCATTCCCCTCCACCCTCACCTCCAACAGCAAGTGTGAGGAGTTCATGAGCTGCCTCTGGCACTTCTCTTCCTTCCACTAGCCTTTCGTCTCAAGCTCCCCCTGCTCTCTCCCTGAACTCACGTCTTTCGCAAGTTTCTCTCCTATCTCTATGCCCTCTCTGAGCTCATCTTGTCCATGAGATGCACCTCCTGCTCCAGTAAACACTGACTATCTAAATTCCCCTCCTGGTCCTCATGTTAGCAGCATTATTAACAGCTCCCTCTTCAGCTGTTGTCCATCTCTCCTTTAAACCTACCTTCATCAACTTTCTCCTCAAAAAAAACAAACCCTTGACCTCATCATCCCTGCAAAATGCTGCATCATCTCCAACCTCCCTTTCTGCTCCAAATCCTTCAGTGTGCTGTTGAATTCTAAATTCATCCTCATCTTTCCTGGAGCTCCGTGTGTGAATCTCTCCAGTCAGATCTCTCCAATCTCTTCTGCTCCTGCCACAGTTCAAAACAGCTTTTACCACAGTCACAAATGACATCCTATGTGACTGTGACAAAGGTAAACTTTCCTTCCTCGTCCTTCCTGATCTGCCTGAAGCCTTTGACATGGTCGACCAAACCATCCCCCTCCAATATCTCTCCAATGTTGTCCAGCTGGGTGGCTCTGCTCTCACCTGGTTCCATTCTTAACCATCTCATCATAGCCAGAGAATCACTTGCAATGGCTTCTCTTCCTTCTCCCACATTATTACCTCTGGTGTCCCCCATCTTTCCCCCTCTCCTATTCTACATGCTGCCCCTTGGTGATGTCATCCAAAGGCATGGTGTTAATTTTCACATGTTTTCAGACAACACCCAGCTCTACCTCACGGCGTGCTCTCTACACTCCTCCACTGTCACTAAATTATCAAACCGATTATCAGGCATCTGACATCCAGTACTGGATGAGCAGAAATTTCCTCTAATTAAATATTGGAGGACCAGCCAATTGTCGCCACTAATTCTGTTTCCTGGCGATGGATTCCATTCCTCTCCCTGGCAATTGTCTGAGGCTGAACCAGGGGGTTCACATTTTGCTGTTATATTTGACCAAGTTGTGCTTCTGACCACATATCTGTGCTACCACGAAGACCACTTATTTCCATCTCCTTAACACTACCCAACTCCACCTTTGCCTCATCTTATCTGCTGTTGAAACTCTTATCCACATCTTTATTACGTCTAGGCTCGAGAATTCCAAAGCACTCCTGTCTGCTCTCCATATCTTACTCTACATAAACTTGAGGTCATTCAAAACTCTGCTGCCCATGTCTTTACTCAGGCCAAGTCCTGTTCACATGTGCTCCTTGCCTAAATTGTTTACTGGTCAAGCAATACCTCAACTTTAAAATTCTCATCCTTGTTTCCAAATCCCTCCATGGGTTCACCCCTAACTGTCTCAGTAATCTCCTGCAGCCCACATTACTCTCAAATACCTGCTCTCATCTAATCCTGGCATCCAGCATTCTTCATTTCTGCCACTTCTTCAAACCTATCCCTTGGGCTAAGCTTTCACCATGTGTCCTAACAGCACCTTATTGTGGCTTGGAGTCAAACATAGCCTAACTTAGTCTAACACTCCTGTGGAGCAGCTTGGGCTGCTTCATTTCATTAAAGTCACTTTGTAAATACAGGTCATTGCTGTTGTTCTGAACCAATACAAAGCAATTGAAAGGTCTTTTATGATGCCACAAGCAAGCAGGTTCAAAGCATGGGCTCTGACCTTGAGAAAATTCGAGAGAATTATAGGGAATTCCAAAGAATTAGTCTCTCTTATGGCTCAGGATAGATATTGACTTGTCATAATCCCAAAAAATGGATATAAATCCCAACTGATCTCATTATCAACATCCTGGTGGTCACTATTGATCAGGAGCTTAGCAGATGAGCCGTATTAACACAGAGACTACAAGAGCAGGGCAGAGGCTGGGTATCCTCTAATGAGCAAATCACCTTCTAGCCCCAAATGACTTCTCTCCCACCTACAAGCCTCAAATCAGGCAACTGATCACTGCTGTTATATAAGTGACGATTTGAAGCTAACTTACCATGAAAGTCAGTCCTAGCCAAGCTGAATATTATAATTACACATATTTTATCTGTCAAATATCTGAGATATTTGTTCACTATTTTAATAATGAATGTCTTTTAAATGAGCTTGTTAACTTAATACCCTATGTATTGTAAAATGATTTTCAATGAAGGAAAGTACAAGTGATCAGTGTAACCACCGCTTACTGAGTAAAACTTGTTCACATTTAAGGTCTAAAATTTCAATAATGGCTGGTTTGTGGTTGGAGAATCATGAGGTGAGATTACTCCACTCCCCATGCAGTTGATCAAAGCTTAGGAACATAAGAAATAGATGCAGGAATAGACCTTTCAGCCCCTCAACCCTGCTCCACCAGTCAATAAAATCGTGGCAGATCTGATGTGGCCTTAACTTTACTTTCTTGCCTGTCCTCTATAACCTGTGACCAAAAATCTGTCAAACTCAGCCTTGAATATATTCAATGGCCCGATCTCCACTGATCACTGGGGAAGAGAAATCCACAGACTGACAATGCAAATCTTCCCAATTGTGATGTGTAGCCCAATGCTAAACATGTTATTTGGTGCATGCATGATCATCAGGGTACCTAGGTTTGTGAAAGGCTAGCACCAGTTCAAACTAGTTTCAATGCCTTAAAGAGGAAGTGCATTCTGGCAATAGCAGATGTTAAAACTATTTCAAAAAGTATTTCTCAGAAAGAATAAAGCGTAACTGTAGTAATTATGGTTTTATTTAGTGTGTAACGTACCTTTAAGAATAATACTTGTTAGGGGAGATCACATTATCTGTAATAACCAATAGGAGAGTAGTGTGGAGTACCTCTAGCAGACAGTGTAGAGATAGAGTTCGAGTTGAAAACACATGTGTAGTTGCTACTGAGTATATTGTAAATAAACTTAAAGTTTCCACCCAAGCAGTGTCTGTAGATCAACTCTATTACTAATAGCACAACTCAGCCACCCTACCACAAACTGGTGATGAGGATAAAACAAGATTGAACAGAAGAAATCAAGTTAAAAAGAAATCGGCACTGCACCTTGTCCAGTGATTGTAATTAGCAAGCTCTGTTAGAATTGAATAAGTTATCCCCTCTCAAGATGCCACAATTTGGGAAAATTAATCCTTTTGAACCAGCCACAGATGATTGGCCTCAATACATAAAAAACCTCACGTTCTTTTTTCAAGTGAATGAGATTATGGGGGAAGAGAAGAGGCGAGTGATCCTCTTGAGTGTTTGTGGGAACAAAACCTACATCTTGATTCAATGGCACCCAGTGCCCCAGATTCAAAAGATTTTGATGAATTGGTGGATCTCATGAAGGGTCAATTTAAACCAATGCCCTCAATCACGAAGCAGAGGTTCAGGTTTAATTTGCAAAGTACAGCCCCAGGTAAGACAATTGCATGTTACATGGCAAATTTGAAGCAGCTAATGGAACATTGTGAGTTCGGTATGACTCTAAACAACATACTCAGAGATCATTTAGTGTGTGATGTGAAAGAAGACACTATTCAGAAAAGATTATTGTCCAAAGTGAACCTGGATTTCAAAAAGGCGTTAGAGATAGCGCTGGTCATGGAAAGCAGAGTAAGAGATTCAAAAGCAAGACAGGGTGCGCAAACTGGCTCCGTGTTCTACATCAGGCGGGAAACTCCAGCCGAAAAGGGCTTTAATATGCAAGACTCTGCTGAGAAGCAGTAAACAGCCTCTGTAGCCGAAGAATATAGAAAAATAACTTAGCAGCAAAATCAAAGAATAATTTTCATAGAGGTGGAAACAAGCAGTCTTTTAGTGATTCACAGTTTAAAAAAATCGAATGCTACTATTGTCATAGAAATGGAAATATGATGAGGTAGTGCAAGGAAAGATTGAAGCGGGTTTGTAAACAAAAGAAGAAGCCCAATGAAATCTACAATGTAGAAGACCCTGAAACAACAAATTCAGATGTTTACTCATTGTTTAATAAGGAGGTTGGAAAGACAGAACCAATATTTGTCACAGTGCAAGTAAGTAGCAAACCTGTTAGAATGGAAGTGGACATGGGATCTTCCACTACAATAATTGGGGAACATACCTTCAGATATCTGTAAAATGGTGAACATCAATTAAATTTAGAAAAAACAACTTCCAACCCAAAACATATATATGGATGAAGACATTCATGTAAAAGGCATAAGCAGAGTAACTGTCCATTGTGGAAGCCAACTGGCAAAGCTACCCTTGATGGTGGTAGCAGGTCAAGGGCCAAGCCTCCTGGGGTGGAAATTGGTTAAAGGAGATTAAGTTAGAATGGGCTGAAATTTTCCAGTTGAGTGCAAGTGGGCTACTAGAGCTACTTTGAAAGTACGCCACCCTATTCAAGGATGAACTGGGGGGAATCCAGGGCCTGTGGGCAAAGATTCATGAGGAGCCGAAAGCAATCCCTCGCTTCATGAAGGCGAGACCGGTGCCATACGCAGTACAAGAAAAAGTCAACTCTGTACTGAACAGAGAAACTGGGCATTATACAAATCTGTGCAGTTCTCAGAATGGGCAGCACCTATAGTCCCCATCCTTAAACCCGATCAAAGCATCTGAATTTGTGGAGACTACAAGCTGATGGTTAATGAAGTAACTAAGCCAGACAGGCACCCTATTACAAAAATCACAGATCTGTATGCCAAGCTGGCAGGAGGGACAACGTACACAAAGCTTGACATGAGTCATGCTTATCAACAATGAGAGTTGGATAATGCCTCCTGGGAATTTGTCACAATTAATACCAACAAAGTGTTGTACCAATATACTCGATTGCCTTTCGATATCTCCTCAGCTTGCACCATCTTTCAGAGAACAATGGAAAGCTTACTGCAGGAACTGCCCCAGGTTGTAGTCTATTTAGCCAATGTATTGGTGACAGGATTCACTGAAAAAGCATTAGGCAAACTTAGAAGAAGTCTTAAAACATTTCTCAAGCTGGAGTGAGTTTAAAAAAAGATAAGTGCAAGTTCCAAGCAAGGAGGATAATCTATCTGGGCCACCGGATAGATTCACAGAGCCTCTACCCAGTTGAGGAGGAAGTGAGAGCCATAAGAGAGGCACCTGTGTCAAATAACACCTCAGAACCCAAATCATTCCTAGGAATGATCAACTATTATGGGCAGTTCTTACCCAAATTGTCTACAGTGCTGCCCCCTTCATTCTCTACTCAAAAAGATCCAACATTGGTCTTGGGAGGCACCCCAGAAAGAAGCTTTCATAAAGGTGAAACAGTTGCTGCACTCATCCAATCTATTAGTGCATTCTGACCAGATGAAAGAATTGGTGTTGACTTGTGACACATCCCCCTACGGAGTGGGAGCTGTGCTCTCACGTCAGATGGATGATGGCACAGAACAGCCAATAGTATCAAGAACGTTCACCACAGCGGAAGTGGATACTCACAGATAGAAAATCAAGGCCTGTCCATCATCGTTGGTGTCAAGAAATTTCACCAATACGCACACGGCCATCATTTTACAATCGTTTCAGACTACAAACCATTGCGGGGATTGTTTAGTGAGGGCAAGGATATACCACCCACAGCCTCAGCAAGAATACAACAATGGGCTTTAACCCCGGCAGTGCACAAATACACTTTTGTACACAGGCCTGAAATCAAATCGCAAACATCGATGCCCTCAGTCGTTTGGCTTTACAAGAAAATGAGCACGTCCCAGTTCCACAGGAACTTGTTTCACTGTTAAATTTCTTAGATTCCTCCCCGGTATGTGCTCAACAGATCAGAGACGGAACAAGTCAGGACCCAGTCCTGTCTCAGGTACGAGAACAAATGCTACATGGTTGGTCACAGGAGCCTGTATCTGACTAAATGAAACTGTATTTCAACAGAAGACATGAAATAACCAGTCAGGGTGGCATCTTATTGTGGGGAGCACGAGTGATAGTTCCTCCAAAGGGAAGGGAGCCACTTTTAATTGAACTACACAGCGCCCATCCAGGAATTTCCTGAAGGAGATTGAGATTAATAATGTCGAATTTAGAGCGGAAGGTGGAAAGGAGTCAGGGAAGCCAGAAAACTAGACACGACTGACATAGTCATGAGGGGAAATTTACCGGGGGAGAGCCAGAAATTTCGGGGAAGGACCAAAGTGGTTACTGGATGAAATAATTGTGGTGACTGTGCCCCTATCTTACCACATGGAGGTGGAAGACTGGATCATGCATAAACATGTGGGACATTTAAGAAAGAGAGAGACAAATGACCAAGATTTGGTTCCACCAGTGATCATGACCGAGTCTGTGTTTCCTGTTGAGGATACTCAACCCAGGACTGATGTGTCCGATGTTCCTGTAAGAGTTGAGGATACAGAACTGCAAGTGCCACCGAAGCACCTGATGTTCAGGCAACTCCGGAAAAGGAGATTCCTGACAAAGAACCTGAAGTTGTGGAGCTGCAACATTCCACATGTAGCAGGAAACCACCTGAAAGACTGAACTTGTAAATACCTTACCCAGTGTAAATATTGTGTTGTCTTGAAAAGCATGTACTTGTAAATATAATATTATAGCCGAGTTAAAAGTTTTTTTTAGTATGCAATGTAACTTTAAGAATAATGTGTTAAGGAAGATCACATGATCTGTAGTGACCAATAGGAGAGCAGCACAGGCTACCTCAGCAGTCAGTGTAGAGATTGAGTTGGAGTTGAAAGCACACGTGTAGTTGCTGCTGAGCATATTGTAAATAAACTTAATGTTTCCACCCAGGAAGTGTCTGCAGATCAACCCTATCACTAATAATAGCACAACCCGGCCACACTACAACAGGAACAGTGGAGCAACAGGTCAGAGAGAGAACTCTCGCATTATCTTTGATGCAGTGTTGGAGGCCTTAGTCCAGAAGATGGAAAGATAGAGAGATGGAGAGATGGAGAGATGTCAGCCCCAATCTTCTGATCTGAATACTGGCAACACTGAGATGTTTGCCATTTATTGAGCATCAGGACCCAGAAGAAGCGCTGACATGTACACAGAGATACACTGCCCTGACAATTGTGTGCATGCCTCCAACACTGACCCTGCCATTGAGGACTTGGTCTTGAAACTCTGAACTTACCCAGAAATTTACTCCAGAGTACTTGGACTTGTTAATTACAGGTGCAGGACCTGGGTCAGAAGTCAATCAAGTGGAAGGAAGGCCTTTTTTATATATAACTCGCATTTAAAAGCAAACTTCTAGAAGTACCCCTCTGACACCATGCACTCCCCCCCCTCCCCCATTCTCCCACCACCCCCACTCTAGAATTCTAATGGTGTTTGTTTGTGCTACATTAGAAGCTGAGACATTGGCCTTCAGACAACATAAAGGCAAAATACTGCGGATACTGAAAATCTGAAATGCATCAGCAATTGCTGGAAATACTCAGTAGGTTAGGCAGAATCTGTGGAGAGAAAAAGAGAGTTACTGTTCCAGGTCTGTGATCTTTTATCAGAACTGAATATGTTTTCAGTGTGCAGTGTACATAATCATTTATGCTAATTCCACTTTTGCTTTGTCCTTTAGGTTGTTGGGTTCTTGGAGGATTTCTTTCTCTGCCTGGGCATTCATAATTCAAGACTTTTAAACTCATATTCAGAACCTGCTATAGCGCTGTGGATAATGGTATTCTCGTAAAGCTCTCAAGATGGCCAGTTTCCAATTGCAACCCACATCCATTTACACACTGCTGGATTTCTGCACAGATAGCATGATAGGCTACACCTCTATTTGTCCATTAATCTGTGGAACTTTAATCAATCTGCATTTTGGCATAAAATATAGGTTAACCATGCTGGAGAATCATGGTATCTAACCTATCTTTCATATATCAACTTGTCAATAATGCTGGTCTAAACATTATTAAATGGGTTCCTTTGTTTCTTTAAAAGGTTTATCAAGGTTGGCATCTTTTTCCATTGCCTACATTACTCTTGGAACAAATTTCAAATCCCCATGACCTCAAGCTCTTCTCTCTGGAGAGTTTAGGTTTAGAATAATAGTTCCTGTTCTAGGTTCAAACTCAAGACAACGAGCAGTAGCTGTGTACATGTGTAACTGCAGCTCCCCGTTTGGTTTTGTTGACCTTTTGATTTTATTTTTTCCTGATAAACCTTTGAGACATTTGCGGTGTCATCTGAACATGAAAACATGATTTCCTTTGAGCCTGTCTAGAATGTTGTGCACTTTCCAGTTCATTGCCTCTTACAGAGGATTACATTTGATACACGGCACAGAAACAGACCATTCAGCCCATCCTGTCCACATTGAAGTTTATGCTCCAATCAAGCCTAATCCCATCTTTTCTCATCTAAATCTACCATCATAACACTTTCAGCTCATGAACTCTCTCCTCCATCCCCACCCCCTTTCCAATCCCCCTTTTTCCAATAATTTATCATTTTTTTAATATATTTTTCTTTTCCCACCTATTTCCATTATTTTTAAATGTATTTCTATCCATTGTTTTATCTTCACCTTTTAGCCTATTTCGATCCCTTCCCCCCCCACCTCACCCCCACTAGGGCTATCTGTACCTTGCTCGTCCTGCTTTCTACCCTTAATGTCACCATTAGCACATTCCTTAGCTAATATTGCCACCGTCAGCACCTCTTTATCCTTTTGTCAATGACATCTTTAGCAATCTCTTCTTTGCCTCCAACTATCACTAGCCCTCTATCCAGCTCTACCTATCCCACTCCCCCACCCCTTAAACCGGCTTATATTTCACCTCATTTCTATTTTCCTTAGTTCTGATGAAGAGTCATACGGACTTGAAACGTTAACTGTGTCCCTCTCTGCAGATATTGTCAGACCTGCTGAGTTTTTCCAGCTATTTTTGTTTTTGAGTCACATCTTGGAACCATTTCAGCATGTTTATAGGTGAATTATTGGTAACTGGGGCCTATCCTATCTTAACATTTCCTATTTGCAGGCAAGGTTACACAAAATTCCAATATATCATTTGTTTGCCAAATGCACAACAGTCAGTTTAATTTATTCTTCCAGCTTTGTTCATTCACCACTCCTCAGATACTGAAGCAGTCCATGTCCAAATGCAGCAAGACCTGGACAATATCCAGACTTGGGCTGAAATGTAGCAAGTGACATTCGCTCCATACAAGTGCCAGGCAAAGACCATCTCCAACAAGACAGAATCTAACCATTGTCCCTTGACATTCAATGACATTACCATTGCTGAATCCCCCACTATCAACATCCTGGGGGTTACCATTGACCAGAAACTGAACTGGTCTAGCCATATAAATACTGTAGCTATAAGAGCAGGTCAGAGGCTAGGAATCCTGTGCTGAGTAACTCACCTCCTGACTCCCCAAAGTCTGTCCACTGCAGTCCATGTGGTGTAGGTACACCCACAGTGCAGTTAGGAGGGGGAAGTTCCAGGATATTGGCCCAGTGACAGTGAAGAAACGGCAAGTCACAAGTCAGGACTCTGGTGGAATACTCGCCACTTGCCTGGATTAGTGCAGCCCTAACAACACTCAAGAAGCTTGACAACATCCAGGACAAAGCAACCCCTTGATTGGCACCACATCCAGAAACATTTACTCCCTCCGCCACTGATGGACAGTAGCAGCAGTGTGTGTACCATCTACAAGATACACTGCAGGAATTCACCAAGACTCCTTAGACAGCACCTTCCAAATCCATGACCACTTCCATCTAGAAAGACAAGGGCAGCAGACACATGGGAACAACACCACCTGGAAGTTCCCCTCCAAGTCACTCACCATCCTGACTTGGAAATATATCGCCATTCCTTCACTGTCACTGGGTCAAAATCCTGGAACTCGCTCCCTAACAGCACTGTGGGTGTACCTACACCACATGGACTGCAGCAGTTCAAGAAGGCAGCTCACCACCACCTTCTCAAGGGCAACTAGGGATAGATAATAAATGTTGACCCAGCCAGCAATGCTCACTTACCATAAAAGAATTTAATAAAGAGGCATTGCAAATATGCTGCCCGTATGTCACATCCACACAAGAGCTTTTCACCCAGTCCTCAATCAGCAGTGCAGTGTAAGTTTTTTTTTCCCAAAAATGTACTTTATTCATAAAATATCTAAAATTTTAATCCAAAATATTTCAAATTGGACATTACAGGAATTATAATCATATTCAACTTTTCTCCACAGAGCTGCCTCAATACAATTGCGGTACATCATATTTACAACGTACTTTCAATGTTCAGCACATAACCTGAGGAGTTCTACAGAGTTTCCAGCCCCTCAGTGCACCCAGCCTGAAAGGCCTTAGACAGCAACCTTTCCCCGTTGTACCTTTGTGGTGGCTGCCCCAAGCTTTAGTACATTCCTCAGCACATAGTCTTGGACCTTGGAATGTGCCAGTCTACAACACGCATTCGGGTACAACTCTTTGCACTGAAAAATCAACAAATGTTGGGTGGACCAAAGAGCATCTTTCACCAAGTTGATGGTCCTCCAGCTGCAGATGATGTTTGACTTGGTGAGTATAACTGGGAACAGTGTAAAGAACATATCTTTTATTTCTGTTAGACTGTGGATTAAAATTACAACGGCTTCAGTTTGAAAGATATGTCTACTGGAACAGTGTTAGGGATATATACAAAGTTGCTACCCTGAAACAGAGTGTGCCATGAAAGACAGAATGGTGCTGAATAGGAGTCCAGTCTAACGGAGAACTGCCAGGCAATAACGTTTTAATTTGTTCCTGACCAGGTGACCAGGGTTTGAATGAGAGCAGTATAGGAGAAAAGCTCCTAGCCTGAAAAGAGAAAAGACCTAAAACCTCTTTCTCCTGTGTCTGTAAGATTCTAGTAATTCTTCAATAATAGCTAGCTGGTTTTTTCCCCCTCATATCTCTGTAACCTGCTCTCTCTTTGAAAACCCCTGTCAAGAGGCAAAGGGGAAAATCACCATTAGAGACCTTGAAAAGCGAGTGCTCAACCAGTGAACTAAAGACTGAAAGTGCTGGAAGACCACCTCACGTCATCAACAAAGAATGGAAAGGAATTTAGAAGACATCGATCAAAATCAACCCATTGTATCCTGTACTCCAGAATTGGTGCTATTGAACTGTTTTATCCCACCCTTAAGATTTATGCGTTTGTGTGTTTTGTGTCTTTTATGTGTCTATGTAGGGATTTAAGAAAGGGTAGAGTTTAGATTATAGAGTTAGAAATTAGCTGTTCATATTTCTTTCTTTTGCCCCAGGTTGAAGAGATTTTGTTCAATAAACAGTTATTTATGTATTAAGTTTACAATCCTGGTGCTTGTATACTGTTAACCTAAATTAAACAGTTCGGTGGGTTGATGAAACTTTTCACATTTGTAGCAGTTTGGGGAGCAGTGGGGCTTGATATCACAGCGCACTATCCCCAGTGAGTCATGACCACAGAACGAACAGCACGGTGTCCTGTCTCATGGAGCTGCTCAGCATGAACCTCAACAAAAACCACTGCATCTCTCTCCAGATCTGCTTTGCAAAGGCACATTTCACAAGGAGGTGAACAATGGTCTCTTCCCCACCACAGCCACCTCGAGGGCAACGTGCAGTGACACAGAGACTTTGGGCATACATGTAGGATCTGGTGGGAAGGGTCCTTCCCTTGATGTCCCTAACATCCAAAAATTTATCAATTTCTTTCTTGAATATACTCAGTGACCCGGCCTCCACAGCCTCTGTGGTAGAGAATTCCACAGGTTGACCACCTTCTGAGTGAAGAAATGTTTCCTCATCTCAGTCCTAAATGGTCTGCCCCGTATCCTGAGACTGTGGCCCCTGGTTCTAGACACTCCAACCAGGGGAAACATCCTCCCTTCATCTAGTCCGTGTAGCCCTGTTAGAATTTTATATGTTTCAATCAGATCCCCTCTCATTCTCCTAAATTCTAGTGAATACAGGCCCTGTCGAACCAATCTCTCCTCATACGACAGTCCTGCCATCCCCGGTATCAGCCTAGTGAACCTTCGCCTCACTCCCTCTATGGCAAGTATATCCTTTCTTTTTGGACTCACTTAGGGAGTCCAAAACTGCACACAATACTCCAGGTGTGGTCTCACCAAGACCCTGTATAACTGCAGTAAGACATCCCTACTTCTGAACTCAAATCCTCTTGCAATGAAGGCCAACATACCATTTGCCTTCCTAATTGCTTGCTGCATCTGCCTATTTACTTTCATTGACTGGTGTACAAGGACACCCAGATCCCTTTGTACATCCACATTCCCCAATATATCCCCATTTAAACAATGCTCTGCCTTTCTGTTTCTCACACTGAAGTGTATAACCTCACATTTATCCATGTTATACTGCATCTGCCCTGTGGTTCCCGCCTTCCCCCAGAACCAGTCCCACTGTCCCAGGAATCTGAACCCCTCCCCCTTACACCAGTTCTTCAGCCATATATTCATCTGGTGTGTTCTGTTTTTTCCACTCTCGCTAGCATGTGGCACTGGTAGTAATCTTGATATTACTACCTTTGAGGTCCATCTTTTTTAATTTATGTCCTAACTCCCTATATTCAGCCTGTAGGACTTCATACATTTTTTTAACCTACGTCGTTGGTACCAATATGCACCGTGACCACTGGCTGTTCACCCTCCCGCTTCAGAATGCCCTGCAGCCTCTCTAAGACATCATTGACTCCGGCTCCAGGGAGGCAACCTACCATCCTGGAGTCTCATTTGCAGCTGCAGAAGCACCTGTCCGTTCCCCTTACTGTTGAGTCCCCTATCACTATAGCCCCCCCGTTCTTCTTCCTCCCTCTTTTGTGCAGCAGAGCCACCTGTGGTGCCATGGACCTGGCTCCTGCTGCTTCCCCCTGAGAAGTCATCTCCCCCTACAGTATCCAAACCAGTATATCTGTTAGAGAGGGGCACGGCCACAGGGGACTCCTGCACCTCCTGCCTTCCTCTACTCTGCCTGGTGGTCACCCATCCCCTTTCTGCCTGTTCAGTCTTTACCTGCGGTGTGACCACCTCACTGAACGTGCTGTCCATGATAATCTCAGCATCGTGGATGTTCCACAGTGAATCCACCCGCAGCTCCTGCTTCGAAATGTGGTTAGCCAGTAGCTGTAGCTGGACATGTTCCCTGTACACATGGTAACCAGGGACACTGGGAGTGTCCATGACTTCCCACATAGTGCAGGAGGAACATATCATGGATGCGAGCTTTGTTGCTGTGACTTCCCTTTAGATTAAGCTCACAAGTTACTCTCTTCAAAGATTACTAACTATACTAGGGACCTTATTCCACTCCACAAACACTCCCACTACAGTCCAAAGTCCTCACCTTAATTTGTTTAAGCTAATGGCCCCCTGCAGTTTAATCAGTAGAAAAAGTAGAAGTACTCACCTGACCCTACTTTCGAATCAGCTTCCTCCCCCGCATCACGTCACTTTTTGAATCGGGACATCCTTGCGCCACTTCCAGTCTCCTTGGAACTTTCGCTCTGTCCCTGTGACGCTTTCAGCCCTGAGTCCAGCTCCTGCTCTTTTTAAATCTTACCAAGGCCACTGCTCCTCTCACACTGCCTCCCTGTCCCATTCTGACCTCAGGCTGGGTTTTCTTTACACTTTAAAATTGCTGCTCCTTATCACGTGAACAGAACTCAATGCAATCTCATGAAGGTGTAGAGATTCTTTGTGTTGATGTGGCTGGTGACTCTGGTTTGTTTCACACACCCTCACTAACTCCTCGATTTTGTTGTTGACCCCTGTCCAATACACAGTTCCCTTTGCCATACGCCTGGTTCACTCTATGCCCATCTGCCCCCCGGTGTAATGGTGACAATCTGCCCCCCGGTGTAATGGTGACAATCTGCCCCCGGTGTAACGGTGACAATCTGCCCCCCGGTGTAATGGTGACAATCTGCCCCCGGTGTAACGGTGACAATCTGCCCCCGGTGTAATGGTGACAATCTGTCCCCGGTGTAATGGTGACAATCTGTCCCTGGTGTAACGGTGACAATCTGTCCCTGGTGTAATGGTGACAATCTGTCCCCGGTGTAATGGTGACAATCTGTCCCCGGTGTAATGGTGACAATCTGTCCCTGGTATAATGGTGACAATCTGTCCCCGGTGTAATGGTGACAATCTGTCCCCCGGTGTAATGGTGACAATCTGTCCCTGGTGTAACGGTGACAATCTGTCCCTGGTGTAATGGTGACAATCTGTCCCCGGTGTAATGGTGACAATCTGTCCCCGGTGTAATGGTGACAATCTGTCCCCGGTGTAATGGTGACAATCTGTCCCTGGTGTAATGGTGACAATCTGTCCCCGGTGTAATGGTGACAATCTGTCCCCGGTGTAATGGTGACAATCTGTCCCCCGGTGTAACGGTGACAATCTGTCCCTGGTGTAATGGTGACAACCTGTCCCCGGTGTAATGGTGACAATCTGTCCCCGGTGTAATGGTGACAATCTGTCCCCCGGTGTAACGGTGACAATCTGTCCCTGGTGTAATGGTGACAATCTGTCCCCGGTGTAATGGTGACAATCTGTCCCCCGGTGTAACGGTGACAATCTGTCCCTGGTGTAACGGTGACAATCTGTCCCTGGTGTAACGGTGACAATCTGTCCCTGGTGTAATGGTGACAATCTGTCCCTGGTGTAATGGTGACAATCTGTCCCCGGTGTAATGGTGACAATCTGTCCCCCGGTGTAACGGTGACAATCTGTCCCTGGTGTAATGGTGACAATCTGTCCCTGGTTTAACGGTGACAATCTGTCCCTGGTGTAATGGTGACAATCTGCCCCTGGTGTAACGGTGACAATCTGTCCCTGGTGTAATGGTGACAATCTGTCCCCCGGTGTAACGGTGACAATCTGTCCCCCGGTGTAACGGTGACAATCTGCCCCCCGGTGTAATGGTGACAATCTGTCCCTGGTGTAATGGTGACAATCTGCCCCTGGTGTAACGGTGACAATCTGTCCCTGGTGTAATGGTGACAATCTGCCCCTGGTGTAACGGTGACAATCTGTCCCTGGTGTAATGGTGACAATCTGTCCCCCGGTGTAACGGTGACAATCTGTCCCTGGTGTAATGGTGACAATCTGTCCCTGGTGTAATGGTGACAATCTGCCCCTGGTGTAACGGTGACAATCTGTCCCTGGTGTAATGGTGACAATCTGTCCCCCGGTGTAACGGTGACAATCTGCCCCCCGGTGTAACGGTGACAATCTGTCCCTGGTGTAATGGTGACAATCTGTCCCCCGGTGTAACGGTGACAATCTGCCCCCCGGTGTAACGGTGACAATCTGCCCCTGGTGTAATGGTGACAATCTGCCCCCCGGTGTAACGGTGACAATCTGCCCCCGGTGTAATGGTGACAATCTGCCCCCCGGTGTAATGGTGACAATCTGCCCCCCGGTGTAACGGTGACAATCTGTCCCTGGTGTAACGTTGACAATCTGTCCCTGGTGTAATGGTGACAATCTGTCCCCGGTGTAATGGTGACAATCTGTCCCTGGTGTAATGGTGACAATCTGTCCCTGGTGTAATGGTGACAATCTGCCCCCCGGTGTAATGGTGACAATCTGTCCCTGGTGTAATGGTGACAATCTGCCCCTGGTGTAATGGTGACAATCTGTCCCTGGTGTAACGGTGACAATCTGTCCCTGGTGTAATGGTGACAATCTGCCCCCCGGTGTAACGGTGACAATCTGCCCCCCGGTGTAACGGTGACGATCTGTCCCTGGTGTAACGGTGACAATCTGTCCCTGGTGTAATGGTGACAATCTGTCCCCCGATGTAATGGTGACAATCTGTCCCTGGTGTAACGGTGACAATCTGTCCCTGGTGTAACGGTGACAATCTGCCCCCCCGGTGTAACGGTGACAATCTGTCCCTGGTGTAATGGTGACAATCTGCCCCCCGGTGTAACGGTGACAATCTGTCCCTGGTGTAATGGTGACAATCCGTCCCTGGTGTAATGGTGACAATCTGTCCCTGGTGTAACGGTGACAATCTGTCCCTGGTGTAACGGTGACAATCTGTCCCTGGTGTAACGGTGACAATCTGTCCCTGGTGTAATGGTGACAATCTGCCCCCCGGTGTAACGGTGACAATCTGCCCCCCGGTGTAACGGTGACAATCTGTCCCTGGTGTAATGGTGACAATCTGCCCCCCGGTGTAACGGTGACAATCTGTCCCTGGTGTAATGGTGACAATCCGTCCCTGGTGTAATGGTGACAATCTGTCCCTGGTGTAACGGTGACAATCTGTCCCTGGTGTAACGGTGACAATCTGTCCCTGGTGTAACGGTGACAATCTGTCCCTGGTGTAATGGTGACAATCTGCCCCCCGGTGTAACGGTGACAATCTGTCCCTGGTGTAACGGTGACAATCTGTCCCTGGTGTAACGGTGACAATCTGTCCCTGGTGTAATGGTGACAATCTGCCCCCCGGTGTAACGGTGACAATCTGTCCCTGGTGTAACGGTGACAATCTGTCCCTGGTGTAACGGTGACAATCTGTCCCTGGTGTAATGGTGACAATCTGCCCCCCGGTGTAACGGTGACAATCTGTCCCTGGTGTAACGGTGACAATCTGTCCCTGGTGTAACGGTGACAATCTGTCCCTGGTGTAATGGTGACAATCTGCCCCCCGGTGTAACGGTGACAATCTGTCCCTGGTGTAACGGTGACAATCTGTCCCCTGTGTAATGGTGACAATCTGCCCCCCGGTGTAACGGTGACAATCTGCCCCTGGTGTAATGGTGACAATCTGTCCCTGGTGTAATGGTGACAATCTGTCCCTGGTGTAATGGTGACAATCTGCCCCCCGGTGTAACGGTGACAATCTGTCCCTGGTGTAATGGTGACAATCTGTCCCTGGTGTAATGGTGACAATCTGTCCCTGGTGTAACGGTGACAATCTGTCCCTGGTGTAACGGTGACAATCTGTCCCTGGTGTAACGGTGACAATCTGCCCCCGGTGTAACGGTGACAATCTGCCCCCCGGTGTAATGGTGACAATCTGTCCCCGGTGTAACGGTGACAATCTGCCCCTGGTGTAATGGTGACAATCTGCCCCCCGGTGTAACGGTGACAATCTGCCCCCGGTGTAACGGTGACAATCTGTCCCTGGTGTAATGGTGACAATCTGCCCCCGGTGTAACGGTGACAATCTGTCCCCCGGTGTAACGGTGACAATCTGTCCCCGGTGTAACGGTGACAATCTGCCCCTGGTGTAATGGTGACAATCTGCCCCCCGGTGTAACGGTGACAATCTGCCCCCGGTGTAACGGTGACAATCTGTCCCTGGTGTAATGGTGACAATCTGCCCCCCGGTGTAACGGTGACAATCTGTCCCTGGTGTAACGGTGACAATCTGTCCCTGGTGTAACGGTGACAATCTGTCCCCCGGTGTAACGGTGACAATCTGTCCCTGGTGTAATGGTGACAATCTGTCCCTGGTGTAACGGTGACAATCTGCCCCCGGTGTAACGGTGACAATCTGCCCCCCGGTGTAATGGTGACAATCTGTCCCTGGTGTAATGGTGACAATCTGTCCCTGGTGTAACGGTGACAATCTGCCCCCCGGTGTAACGGTGACAATCTGCCCCCCGGTGTAATGGTGACAATCTGTCCCCCGGTGTAACGGTGACAATCTGTCCCCCGGTGTAACGGTGACAATCTGTCCCTGGTGTAACGGTGACAATCTGTCCCTGGTGTAATGGTGACAATCTGCCCCCCGGTGTAATGGTGACAATCTGCCCCCCGGTGTAACGGTGACAATCTGTCCCCCGGTGTAACGGTGACAATCTGTCCCTGGTGTAACGGTGACAATCTGTCCCCCGGTGTAATGGTGACAATCTGCCCCCCGGTGTAATCGTGACAATCTGTCCCCCGGTGTAATGGTGACAATCTGTCCCTGGTGTAATGGTGACAATCTGCCCCCCGGTGTAACGGTGACAATCTGCCCCCCGGTGTAACGGTGACAATCTGCCCCCCGGTGTAACGGTGACAATCTGCCCCCCGGTGTAACGGTGACAATCTGTCCCCCGGTGTAACGGTGACAATCTGCCCCCCGGTGTAATGGTGACAATCTGTCCCTGGTGTAACGGTGACAATCTGTCCCTGGTGTAATGGTGACAATCTGTCCCTGGTGTAACGGTGACAATCTGTCCCTGGTGTAATGGTGACAATCTGTCCCTGGTGTAATGGTGACAATCTGTCCCTGGTGTAATGGTGACAATCTGTCCCCCGGTGTAATGGTGACAATCTGTCCCCGGTGTAACGGTGACAATCTGTCCCTGGTGTAACGGTGACAATCTGCCCCCCGGTGTAATGGTGACAATCTGTTCCCGGTGTAACGGTGACAATCTGTCCCCGGTGTAATGGTGACAATCTGCCCCTGGTGTAATGGTGACAATCTGCCCCCCGGTGTAATGGTGACAATCTGTCCCTGGTGTAATGGTGACAATCTGTCCCTGGTGTAATGGTGACAATCTGCCCCCCGGTGTAATGGTGACAATCTGTCCCTGGTGTAATGGTGACAATCTGTCCCCTGGTGTAATGGTGACAATCTGTCCCTGGTGTAACGGTGACAATCTGCCCCCCGGTGTAATGGTGACAATCTGTCCCCTGGTGTAATGGTGACAATCTGTCCCCCGGTGTAATGGTGACAATCTGTCCCCCGGTGTAATGGTGACAATCTGTCCCCGGTGTAATGGTGACAATCTGTCCCTGGTGTAATGGTGACAATCTGTCCCTGGTGTAATGGTGACAATCTGCCCCCCGGTGTAATGGTGACAATCTGTCCCTGGTGTAACGGTGACAATCTGTCCCTGGTGTAATGGTGACAATCTGTCCCTGGTGTAATGGTGACAATCTGCCCCCCGGTGTAATGGTGACAATCTGTCCCTGGTGTAATGGTGACAATATATCCCTGGTGTAATGGTGACAATCTGTCCCTGGTGTAATGGTGACAATCTGTCCCCGGTGTAACGGTGACAATCTGTCCCCCGGTGTAACGGTGACAATCTGTCCCCCGGTGTAATGGTGACAATCTGTCCCCCGGTGTAATGGTGACAATCTGTCCCCCGGTGTAACGGTGACAATCTGTCCCCCGGTGTAACGGTGACAATCTGTCCCTGGTGTAACGGTGACAATCTGTCCCTGGTGTAATGGTGACAATCTGTCCCCCGGTGTAATGGTGACAATCTGTCCCCTGGTGTAATGGTGACAATCTGTCCCCCGGTGTAATGGTGACAATCTGTCCCCCGGTGTAACGGTGACAATCTGTCCCCCGGTGTAACGGTGACAATCTGTCCCTGGTGTAACGGTGACAATCTGTCCCTGGTGTAATGGTGACAATCTGTCCCCCGGTGTAATGGTGACAATCTGTCCCTGGTGTAATGGTGACAATCTGCCCCCCGGTGTAATGGTGACAATCTGTCCCCCGGTGTAATGGTGACAATCTGTCCCTGGTGTAACGGTGACAATCTGTCCCTGGTGTAATGGTGACAATCTGTCCCCGGTGTAACGGTGACAATCTGCCCCCCGGTGTAACGGTGACAATCTGCCCCCGGTGTAATGGTGACAATCTGCCCCCCGGTGTAATGGTGACAATCTGTCCCCCGGTGTAATGGTGACAATCTGTCCCTGGTGTAACGGTGACAATCTGTCCCTGGTGTAACGGTGACAATCTGTCCCCGGTGTAACGGTGACAATCTGCCCCCCGGTGTAACGGTGACAATCTGCCCCCGGTGTAATGGTGACAATCTGCCCCCCGGTGTAATGGTGACAATCTGTCCCCCGGTGTAACGGTGACAATCTGCCCCCGGTGTAAGGGTGACAATCTGTCCCTGGTGTAATGGTGACAATCTGTCCCTGGTGTAATGGTGACAATCTGTCCCCGGTGTAACGGTGACAATCTGCCCCCCGGTGTAACGGTGACAAACTGCCCCCGGTGTAATGGTGACAATCTGTCCCTGGTGTAACGGTGACAATCTGTCCCTGGTGTAACGGTGACAATCTGTCCCTGGTGTAATGGTGACAATCTGTCCCTGGTGCAACGGTGACAATCTGCCCCCCGGTGTAATGGTGACAATCTGTCCCTGGTGTAATGGTGACAATCTGTCCCCCGGTGTAATGGTGACAATCTGTCCCCGGTGTAATGGTGACAATCTGTCCCTGGTGTAATGGTGACAATCTGTCCCTGGTGTAATGGTGACAATCTGTCCCTGGTGTAATGGTGACAATCTGTCCCCGGTGTAACGGTGACAATCTGCCCCCGGTGTAATGGTGACAATCTGTCCCTGGTGTAACGGTGACAATCTGTCCCTGGTGTAACGGTGACAATCTGTCCCTGGTGTAATGGTGACAATCTGTCCCTGGTGTAACGGTGACAATCTGCCCCCCGGTGTAACGGTGACAATCTGTCCCTGGTGTAATGGTGACAATCTGTCCCCTGGTGTAATGGTCACAATCTGTCCCCCGGTGTAATGGTGACAATCTGTCCCCGGTGTAATGGTGACAATCTGTCCCCGGTGTAATGGTGACAATCTGTCCCCCGGTGTAACGGTGACAATCTGTCCCTGGTGTAATGGTGACAATCTGTCCCCGGTGTAATGGTGACAATCTGCCCCCCGGTGTAATGGTGACAATCTGTCCCCGGTGTAATGGTGACAATCTGTCCCTGGTGTAATGGTGACAATCTGTCCCTGGTGTAACGGTGACAATCTGTCCCTGGTGTAATGGTGACAATCTGTCCCTGGTGTAACGGTGACAATCTGTCCGTGGTGTAATGGTGACAATCTGTCCCTGGTGTAATGGTGACAATCTGTCCCTGGTGTAACGGTGACAATCTGTCCGTGGTGTAATGGTGACAATCTGTCCCTGGTGTAATGGTGACAATCTGTCCCTGGTGTAATGGTGACAATCTGTCCCTGGTGTAACGGTGACAATCTGTCCCTGGTGTAATGGTGACAATCTGTCCCTGGTGTAATGGTGACAATCTGTCCCTGGTGTAACGGTGACAATCTGTCCGTGGTGTAATGGTGACAATCTGTCCGTGGTGTAATGGTGACAATCTGTCCCTGGTGTAACGGTGACAATCTGTCCGTGGTGTAATGGTGACAATCTGTCCCGGGTGTAATGGTGACAATCTGTCCCTGGTGTAACGGTGACAATCTGTCCGTGGTGTAATGGTGACAATCTGTCCCTGGTGTAATGGTGACAATCTGTCCCTGGTGTAACGGTGACAATCTGTCCGTGGTGTAATGGTGACAATCTGTCCCTGGTGTAATGGTGACAATCTGTCCCCGGTGTAATGGTGACAATCTGTCCCTGGTGTAATGGTGACAATCTGTCCCCGGTGTAATGGTGACAATCTGTCCCTGGTGTAATGGTGACAATCTGCCCCCCGGTGTAACGGTGACAATCTGCCCCTGGTGTAATGGTGACAATCTGCCCCCCGGTGTAATGGTGACAATCTGTCCCTGGTGTAATGGTGACAATCTGTCCCTGGTGTAATGGTGACAATCTGCCCCCCGGTGTAATGGTGACAATCTGCCCCCCGGTGTAATGGTGACAATCTGTCCCTGGTGTAATGGTGACAATCTGTCCCTGGTGTAACGGTGACAATCTGTCCCTGGTGTAATGGTGACAATCTGTCCCTGGTGTAACGGTGACAATCTGCCCCCCGGTGTAACGGTGACAATCTGCCCCTGGTGTAACGGTGACAATCTGCCCCTGGTGTAATGGTGACAATCTATCCCTGGTGTAACGGTGACAATCTGTCCCTGGTGTAATGGTGACAATATATCCCTGGTGTAACGGTGACGATCTGTCCCTGGTGTAATGGTGACAATCTGTCCCTGGTGTAACGGTGACGATCTGTCCCTGGTGTAATGGTGACAATCTGTCCCTGGTGTAACGGTGACGATCTGTCCCTGGTGTAATGGTGACAATCTGCCCCTGGTGTAATGGTGACAATATATCCCTGGTGTAACGGTGACGATCTGTCCCTGGTGTAATGGTGACAATCTGTCCCTGGTGTAATGGTGACAATCTGTCCCTGGTGTAATGGTGACAATCTGTCCCTGGTGTAATGGTGACAATCTGTCCCTGGTGTAATGGTGACAATCTGTCCCCCGGTGTAACGGTGACAATCTGTCCCTGGTGTAACGGTGACAATCTGTCCCTGGTGTAATGGTGACAATCTGTCCCTGGTGTAACGGTGACAATCTGTCCCTGGTGTAATGGTGACAATCTGTCCCCCGGTGTAACGGTGACAATCTGTCCCTGGTGTAACGGTGACAATCTGTCCCTGGTGTAATGGTGACAATCTGTCCCCGGTGTAATGGTGACAATCTGTCCCTGGTGTAACGGTGACAATCTGTCCCTGGTGTAACGGTGACAATCTGTCCCTGGTGTAATGGTGACAATCTGTCCCCGGTGTAATGGTGACAATCTGTCCCTGGTGTAACGGTGACAATCTGCCCCCCGGTGTAACGGTGACAATCTGCCCCCCGGTGTAACGGTGACAATCTGTCCCTGGTGTAATGGTGACAATCTGTCCCTGGTGTAATGGTGACAATCTGTCCCTGGTGTAATGGTGACAATCTGTCCCCCGGTGTAACGGTGACAATCTATCCCTGGTGTAACGGTGACAATCTGTCCCTGGTGTAATGGTGACAATCTGTCCCTGGTGTAACGGTGACAATCTGTCCCTGGTGTAACGGTGACAATCTGTCCCTGGTGTAACGGTGACAATCTGTCCCTGGTGTAACGGTGACAATCTATCCCTGGTGTAACGGTGACAATCTGTCCCCGGTGTAACGGTGACAATCTGTCCCTGGTGTAATGGTGACAATCTGTCCCTGGTGTAATGGTGACAATCTATCCCTGGTGTAACGGTGACAATCTGTCCCCGGTGTAACGGTGACAATCTATCCCTGGTGTAACGGTGACAATCTGTCCCTGGTGTAATGGTGACAATCTGCCCCCCGGTGTAACGGTGACAATCTGTCCCTGGTGTAATGGTGACAATCTATCCCTGGTGTAACGGTGACAATCTGTCCCCGGTGTAACGGTGACAATCTATCCCTGGTGTAACGGTGACAATCTGTCCCCGGTGTAACGGTGACAATCTGTCCCCCGGTGTAACGGTGACAATCTGTCCCCCGGTGTAACGGTGACAATCTGTCCCTGGTGTAACGGTGACAATCTGTCCCCGGTGTAACGGTGACAATCTGTCCCTGGTGTAACGGTGACAATCTGTCCCCGGTGTAACGGTGACAATCTGTCCCTGGTGTAACGGTGACAATCTGCCCCTGGTGTAATGGTGACAATCTATCCCCCCGGTGTAATGGTGACAATCTGTCCCTGGTGTAATGGTGACAATCTGTCCCTGGTGTAATGGTGACAATCTGTCCCTGGTGTAACGGTGACAATCTGTCCCTGGTGTAATGGTGACAATCTGTCCCTGGTGTAACGGTGACAATCTGTCCCTGGTGTAACGGTGACAATCTGTCCCCCGGTGTAACGGTGACAATCTGTCCCTGGTGTAACGGTGACAATCTGTCCCCCGGTGTAACGGTGACAATCTGTCCCTGGTGTAACGGTGACAATCTGCCCCCCGGTGTAACGGTGACAATCTGCCCCCGGTGTAACGGTGACAATCTGCCCCCGGTGTAACGGTGACAATCTGCCCCCCGGTGTAACGGTGACAATCTGCCCCCCGGTGTAATGGTGACAATCTGTCCCTGGTGTAACGGTGACAATCTGTCCCTGGTGTAACGGTGACAATCTGTCCCCGGTGTAACGGTGACAATCTGTCCCTGGTGTAATGGTGACAATCTGTCCCTGGTGTAATGGTGACAATCTGTCCCCCGGTGTAACGGTGACAATCTGTCCCTGGTGTAACGGTGACAATCTGTCCCTGGTGTAATGGTGACAATCTGTCCCTGGTGTAACGGTGACAATCTGCCCCCCGGTGTAACGGTGACAATCTGTCCCTGGTGTAATGGTGACAATCTGCCCCCCGGTGTAATGGTGACAATCTGTCCCTGGTGTAATGGTGACAATCTGTCCCTGGTGTAATGGTGACAATCTGCCCCCCGGTGTAACGGTGACAATCTGTCCCTGGTGTAATGGTGACAATCTGTCCCTGGTGTAACGGTGACAATCTGCCCCCCGGTGTAACGGTGACAATCTGCCCCCCGGTGTAACGGTGACAATCTGCCCCTGGTGTAATGGTGACAATCTGTCCCTGGTGTAACGGTGACAATCTGTCCCCCGGTGTAACGGTGACAATCTGCCCCTGGTGTAATGGTGACAATCTGTCCCTGGTGTAACGGTGACAATCTGTCCCCTGGTGTAACGGTGACAATCTGTCCCTGGTGTAATGGTGACAATCTGTCCCTGGTGTAACGGTGACAATCTGCCCCCCGGTGTAACGGTGACAATCTGTCCCTGGTGTAATGGTGACAATCTGCCCCCCGGTGTAACGGTGACAATCTGCCCCTGGTGTAATGGTGACAATCTGTCCCTGGTGTAATGGTGACAATCTGTCCCTGGTGTAACGGTGACAATCTGCCCCCCGGTGTAACGGTGACAATCTGTCCCTGGTGTAATGGTGACAATCTGCCCCCCGGTGTAACGGTGACAATCTGCCCCTGGTGTAATGGTGACAATCTGTCCCTGGTGTAACGGTGACAATCTGTCCCCTGGTGTAACGGTGACAATCTGTCCCTGGTGTAATGGTGACAATCTGTCCCTGGTGTAACGGTGACAATCTGCCCCCCGGTGTAACGGTGACAATCTGTCCCTGGTGTAATGGTGACAATCTGTCCCTGGTGTAACGGTGACAATCTGCCCCCCGGTGTAACGGTGACAATCTGTCCCTGGTGTAATGGTGACAATCTGCCCCCCGGTGTAATGGTGACAATCTGCCCCCCGGTGTAATGGTGACAATCTGTCCCTGGTGTAACGGTGACAATCTGCCCCCCGGTGTAACGGTGACAATCTGTCCCTGGTGTAATGGTGACAATCTGCCCCCCGGTGTAACGGTGACAATCTCTCCCTGGTGTAACGGTGACAATCTGTCCCTGGTGTAATGGTGACAATCTGCCCCCCTGGTGTAATGGTGACAATCTGCCCCCCGGTGTAATGGTGACAATCTGTCCCTGGTGTAACGGTGACAATCTGCCCCCCGGTGTAACGGTGACAATCTGTCCCTGGTGTAATGGTGACAATCTGCCCCCCGGTGTAACGGTGACAATCTGTCCCCGGTGTAACGGTGACAATCTGTCCCTGGTGTAATGGTGACAATCTGTCCCTGGTGTAACGGTGACAATCTGTCCCTGGTGTAATGGTGACAATCTGTCCCTGGTGTAATGGTGACAATCTGTCCCTGGTGTAATGGTGACAATCTGCCCCCCGGTGTAATGGTGACAATCTGCCCCCCGGTGTAATGGTGACAATCTCTCCCTGGTGTAACGGTGACAATCTGTCCCTGGTGTAATGGTGACAATCTGTCCCTGGTGTAACGGTGACAATCTGTCCCTGGTGTAATGGTGACAATCTGTCCCTGGTGTAACGGTGACAATCTGCCCCCCGGTGTAATGGTGACAATCTGTCCCTGGTGTAATGGTGACAATCTGCCCCCCGGTGTAACGGTGACAATCTGTCCCTGGTGTAATGGTGACAATCTGTCCCCCGGTGTAACGGTGACAATCTGTCCCTGGTGTAATGGTGACAATCTGTCCCTGGTGTAATGGTGACAATCTGCCCCCCGGTGTAACGGTGACAATCTGTCCCTGGTGTAATGGTGACAATCTGCCCCCCGGTGTAACGGTGACAATCTGTCCCTGGTGTAATGGTGACAATCTGTCCCTGGTGTAATGGTGACAATCTGCCCCCCGGTGTAACGGTGACAATCTGTCCCTGGTGTAATGGTGACAATCTGCCCCCCGGTGTAACGGTGACAATCTGTCCCTGGTGTAATGGTGACAATCTGCCCCCCGGTGTAATGGTGACAATCTGTCCCCGGTGTAATGGTGACAATCTGTCCCTGGTGTAATGGTGACAATCTGTCCCTGGTGTAACGGTGACAATCTGCCCCCCGGTGTAATGGTGACAATCTGCCCCCCGGTGTAATGGTGACAATCTGTCCCCCGGTGTAACGGTGACAATCTGCCCCCCGGTGTAACGGTGACAATCTGTCCCTGGTGTAACGGTGACAATCTGCCCCCGGTGTAACGGTGACAATCTGTCCCTGGTGTAACGGTGACAATCTGTCCCTGGTGTAACGGTGACAATCTGTCCCTGGTGTAACGGTGACAATCTGTCCCCCGGTGTAACGGTGACAATCTGTCCCTGGTGTAACGGTGACAATCTGCCCCCCGGTGTAACGGTGACAATCTGTCCCTGGTGTAACGGTGACAATCTCTCCCTGGTGTAACGGTGACAATCTCTCCCTGGTGTAACGGTGACAATCTGTCCCTGGTGTAACGGTGACAATCTGTCCCCGGTGTAATGGTGACAATCTGTCCCCCGGTGTAATGGTGACAATCTGTCCCCGGTGTAACGGTGACAATCTGTCCCTGGTGTAATGGTGACAATCTGTCCCTGGTGTAACGGTGACAATCTGCCCCCCGGTGTAACGGTGACAATCTGTCCCCGGTGTAACGGTGACAATCTGTCCCTGGTGTAATGGTGACAATCTGTCCCTGGTGTAACGGTGACAATCTGTCCCTGGTGTAATGGTGACAATCTGTCCCTGGTGTAATGGTGACAATCTGTCCCCCGGTGTAATGGTGACAATCTGTCCCCGGTGTAACGGTGACAATCTGTCCCTGGTGTAACGGTGACAATCTGTCCCTGGTGTAATGGTGACAATCTGTCCCCCGGTGTAACGGTGACAATCTGTCCCTGGTGTAACGGTGACAATCTGTCCCCGGTGTAACGGTGACAATCTGTCCCTGGTGTAACGGTGACAATCTGTCCCCCGGTGTAACGGTGACAATCTGTCCCTGGTGTAATGGTGACAATCTGCCCCCGGTGTAATGGTGACAATCTGTCCCTGGTGTAACGGTGACAATCTGTCCCTGGTGTAACGGTGACAATCTGTCCCTGGTGTAATGGTGACAATCTGTCCCTGGTGTAATGGTGACAATCTGTCCCCGGTGTAACGGTGACAATCTGCCCCCCGGTGTAACGGTGACAATCTGTCCCCGGTGTAATGGTGACAATCTGTCCCTGGTGTAACGGTGACAATCTGCCCCCCGGTGTAACGGTGACAATCTGTCCCCGGTGTAATGGTGACAATCTGTCCCTGGTGTAACGGTGACAATCTGTCCCCCGGTGTAACGGTGACAATCTGTCCCCGGTGTAATGGTGACAATCTGTCCCTGGTGTAACGGTGACAATCTGTCCCTGGTGTAACGGTGACAATCTGTCCCTGGTGTAACGGTGACAATCTGCCCCCGGTGTAATGGTGACAATCTGCCCCCGGTGTAACGGTGACAATCTGTCCCCCGGTGTAATGGTGACAATCTGTCCCCGGTGTAATGGTGACAATCTGCCCCTGGTGTAATGGTGACAATCTGCCCCCGGTGTAACGGTGACAATCTGTCCCTGGTGTAATGGTGACAATCTGCCCCCGGTGTAATGGTGACAATCTGCCCCTGGTGTAACGGTGACAATCTGCCCCCGGTGTAATGGTGACAATCTGCCCCTGGTGTAACGGTGACAATCTGTCCCTGGTGTAATGGTGACAATCTGTCCCCCGGTGTAATGGTGACAATCTGTCCCCGGTGTAATGGTGACAATCTGCCCCCCGGTGTAACGGTGACAATCTGTCCCTGGTGTAATGGTGACAATCTGTCCCTGGTGTAATGGTGACAATCTGTCCCTGGTGTAATGGTGACAATCTGTCCCCGGTGTAATGGTGACAATCTGTCCCCGGTGTAATGGTGACAATCTGTCCCCGGTGTAATGGTGACAATCTGCCCCCCGGTGTAACGGTGACAATCTGTCCCTGGTGTAATGGTGACAATCTGCCCCCCGGTGTAACGGTGACAATCTGTCCCTGGTGTAACGGTGACAATCTGTCCCCCGGTGTAACGGTGACAATCTGTCCCTGGTGTAATGGTGACAATCTGTCCCTGGTGTAATGGTGACAATCTGCCCCCCGGTGTAATGGTGACAATCTGTCCCCCGGTGTAATGGTGACAATCTGCCCCTGGTGTAATGGTGACAATCTGTCCCCCGGTGTAATGGTGACAATCTGTCCCTGGTGTAATGGTGACAATCTGCCCCTGGTGTAATGGTGACAATCTGTCCCCCGGTGTAATGGTGACAATCTGTCCCTGGTGTAATGGTGACAATCTGTCCCTGGTGTAACGGTGACAATCTGCCCCCCGGTGTAATGGTGACAATCTGTCCCCCGGTGTAACGGTGACAATCTGTCCCCCGGTGTAACGGTGACAATCTGTCCCTGGTGTAACGGTGACAATCTGTCCCCCGGTGTAACGGTGACAATCTGCACCCCGGTGTAACGGTGACAATCTGCCCCCGGTGTAACGGTGACAATCTGCCCCTGGTGTAACGGTGACAATCTGCCCCCGGTGTAATGGTGACAATCTGTCCCTGGTGTAACGGTGACAATCTGTCCCCCGGTGTAACGGTGACAATCTGTCCCTGGTGTAACGGTGACAATCTGTCCCCCGGTGTAACGGTGACAATCTGCCCCCCGGTGTAACGGTGACAATCTGTCCCCCGGTGTAACGGTGACAATCTGTCCCTGGTGTAACGGTGACAATCTGTCCCCGGTGTAATGGTGACAATCTGTCCCCCGGTGTAACGGTGACAATCTGTCCCTGGTGTAACGGTGACAATCTGTCCCCCGGTGTAACGGTGACAATCTGTCCCTGGTGTAACGGTGACAATCTGTCCCCCGGTGTAACGGTGACAATCTGCCCCCCGGTGTAACGGTGACAATCTGTCCCTGGTGTAACGGTGACAATCTGTCCCTGGTGTAACGGTGACAATCTGCCCCCCGGTGTAATGGTGACAATCTGTCCCCGGTGTAATGGTGACAATCTGTCCCCCGGTGTAATGGTGACAATCTGTCCCTGGTGTAACGGTGACAATCTGCCCCCCGGTGTAATGGTGACAATCTGTCCCCTGTGTAATGGTGACAATCTGTCCCTGGTGTAACGGTGACAATCTGCCCCCCGGTGTAATGGTGACAATCTGTTCCCGGTGTAACGGTGACAATCTGTCCCCGGTGTAATGGTGACAATCTGTCCCTGGTGTAATGGTGACAATCTGTCCCTGGTGTAATGGTGACAATCTGTCCCCTGGTGTAATGGTGACAATCTGTCCCCGGTGTAATGGTGACAATCTGTCCCTGGTGTAACGGTGACAATCTGCCCCCCGGTGTAATGGTGACAATCTGTCCCCGGTGTAATGGTGACAATCTGTCCCCCGGTGTAACGGTGACAATCTGTCCCCCGGTGTAACGGTGACAATCTGTCCCTGGTGTAATGGTGACAATCTGTCCCCCGGTGTAATGGTGACAATCTGTCCGTGGTGTAATGGTGACAATCTGCCCCCCGGTGTAATGGTGACAATCTGTCCCTGGTGTAACGGTGACAATCTGTCCCTGGTGTAATGGTGACGATCTGTCCCTGGTGTAACGGTGACAATCTGTCCCTGGTGTAATGGTGACAATCTGCCCCCCGGTGTAATGGTGACAATCTGTCCCCCGGTGTAATGGTGACAATCTGTCCCCGGTGTAACGGTGACAATCTGCCCCCCCGGTGTAATGGTGACAATCTGTCCCTGGTGTAATGGTGACAATCTGTCCCTGGTGTAATGGTGACAATCTGTCCCTGGTGTAATGGTGACAATCTGTCCCCGGTGTAAAGGTGACAATCTGCCCCCGGTGTAATGGTGACAATCTGCCCCCCGGTGTAATGGTGACAATCTGTCCCCCGGTGTAACGGTGACAATCTGTCCCTGGTGTAATGGTGACAATCTGTCCCCGGTTTAACGGTGACAATTTTCCCCCCGGTGTAACGGTGACAATCTGTCCCTGGTGTAATGGTGACAATCTGTCCCTGGTGTAATGGTGACAATCTGTCCCTGGTGTAATGGTGACAATCTGTCCCTGGTGTAATGGTGACAATCTGTCCCCGGTGTAACGGTGACAATCTGCCCCCCGGTGTAACGGTGACAATCTGTCCCTGGTGTAACGGTGACAATCTGCCCCCGGTGTAATGGTGACAATCTGTCCCTGGTGTAATGGTGACAATCTGTCCCTGGTGTAATGGTGACAATCTGTCCCCGGTGTAACGGTGACAATCTGCCCCCCGGTGTAACGGTGACAATCTGCCCCCGGTGTAATGGTGACAATCTGTCCCTGGTGTAACGGTGACAATCTGTCCCTGGTGTAACGGTGACAATCTGTCCCTGGTGTAATGGTGACAATCTGTCCCTGGTGTAACGGTGACAATCTGCCCCCCGGTGTAATGGTGACAATCTGTCCCTGGTGTAATGGTGACAATCTGTCCCCCGGTGTAATGGTGACAATCTGTCCCCGGTGTAACGGTGACAATCTGTCCCTGGTGTAATGGTGACAATCTGTCCCTGGTGTAATGGTGACAATCTGTCCCTGGTGTAATGGTGACAATCTGTCCCTGGTGTAATGGTGACAATCTGTCCCTGGTGTAATGGTGACAATCTGTCCCCGGTGTAACGGTGACAATCTGCCCCCGGTGTAATGGTGACAATCTGTCCCCGGTGTAACGGTGACAATCTGTCCCTGGTGTAACGGTGACAATCTGTCCCTGGTGTAATGGTGACAATCTGTCCCTGGTGTAACGGTGACAATCTGCCCCCCCGGTGTAATGGTGACAATCTGTCCCTGGTGTAATGGTGACAATCTGTCCCCCGGTGTAATGGTGACAATCTGTCCCTGGTGTAATGGTGACAATCTGCCCCCCGGTGTAACGGTGACAATCTGCCCCTGGTGTAACGGTGACAATCTGCCCCTGGTGTAATGGTGACAATCTATCCCTGGTGTAACGGTGACAATCTGTCCCTGGTGTAATGGTGACAATCTATCCCTGGTGTAACGGTGACAATCTGTCCCCTGGTGTAACGGTGACAATCTGCCCCTGGTGTAACGGTGACAATCTGCCCCTGGTGTAATGGTGACAATCTATCCCTGGTGTAACGGTGACAATCTGTCCCTGGTGTAACGGTGACAATCTGCCCCTGGTGTAATGGTGACAATCTATCCCTGGTGTAACGGTGACAATCTATCCCTGGTGTAACGGTGACAATCTGTCCCTGGTGTAACGGTGACAATCTGCCCCCCGGTGTAATGGTGACAATCTGCCCCTGGTGTAATGGTGACAATCTATCCCTGGTGTAACGGTGACAATCTGTCCCTGGTGTAATGGTGACAATCTGTCCTTGGTGTAACGGTGACAATCTGTCCCTGGTGTAACGGTGACAATCTGCCCCTGGTGTAACGGTGACAATCTATCCCTGGTGTAATGGTGACAATCTGTCCCCGGTGTAATGGTGACAATCTGCCCCCCGGTGTAATGGTGACAATCTGTCCCTGGTGTAATGGTGACAATCTGTCCCTGGTGTAACGGTGACAATCTGTCCCCGGTGTAATGGTGACAATCTGTCCCCGGTGTAATGGTGACAATCTGTCCCTGGTGTAACGGTGACAATCTGTCCCTGGTGTAACGGTGACAATCTGTCCCCGGTGTAATGGTGACAATCTGTCCCCCGGTGTAACGGTGACAATCTGTCCCTGGTGTAACGGTGACAATCTGTCCCTGGTGTAATGGTGACAATCTGTCCCTGGTGTAACGGTGACAATCTGTCCCTGGTGTAACGGTGACAATCTGTCCCCTGGTGTAATGGTGACAATCTGCCCCCCGGTGTAATGGTGACAATCTGTCCCCCGGTGTAATGGTGACAATCTGTCCCTGGTGTAATGGTGACAATCTGTCCCTGGTGTAACGGTGACAATCTGCCCCCCGGTGTAACGGTGACAATCTGTCCCCCGGTGTAACGGTGACAATCTGTCCCCGGTGTAACGGTGACAATCTGTCCCTGGTGTAATGGTGACAATCTGTCCCCCGGTGTAATGGTGACAATCTGTCCCTGGTGTAACGGTGACAATCTGTCCCTGGTGTAACGGTGACAATCTGCCCCCGGTGTAACGGTGACAATCTGTCCCTGGTGTAATGGTGACAATCTGTCCCTGGTGTAATGGTGACAATCTGTCCCTGGTGTAACGGTGACAATCTGTCCCCGGTGTAACGGTGACAATCTGTCCCTGGTGTAACGGTGACAATCTGTCCCCCGGTGTAACGGTGACAATCTGTCCCCGGTGTAACGGTGACAATCTGTCCCCGGTGTAACGGTGACAATCTGTCCCCGGTGTAACGGTGACAATCTGTCCCTGGTGTAACGGTGACAATCTGTCCCTGGTGTAACGGTGACAATCTGTCCCTGGTGTAACGGTGACAATCTGTCCCCCGGTGTAACGGTGACAATCTGCCCCCGGTGTAACGGTGACGATCTGTCCCTGGTGTAACGGTGACGATCTGTCCCTGGTGTAACGGTGACAATCTGTCCCTGGTGTAACGGTGACAATCTGTCCCTGGTGTAACGGTGACAATCTGTCCCTGGTGTAATGGTGACAATCTGTCCCTGGTGTAACGGTGACAATCTGTCCCTGGTGTAATGGTGACAATCTGTCCCTGGTGTAACGGTGACAATCTGTCCCTGGTGTAACGGTGACAATCTGTCCCTGGTGTAACGGTGACAATCTATCCCTGGTGTAACAGTGACAATCTGTCCCTGGTGTAACGGTGACAATCTGCCCCTGGTGTAACGGTGACAATCTGTCCCTGGTGTAATGGTGACAATCTGTCCCTGGTGTAACGGTGACAATCTGCCCCTGGTGTAACGGTGACAATCTGTCCCCGGTGTAATGGTGACAATCTGTCCCCGGTGTAATGGTGACAATCTGTCCCCGGTGTAATGGTGACAATCTGTCCCTGGTGTAATGGTGACAATCTGTCCCTGGTGTAACGGTGACAATCTGTCCCCGGTGTAATGGTGACAATCTGTCCCCGGTGTAATGGTGACAATCTGTCCCCGGTGTAATGGTGACAATCTGTCCCTGGTGTAACGGTGACAATCTGTCCCCGGTGTAATGGTGACAATCTGTCCCCGGTGTAATGGTGACAATCTGTCCCCGGTGTAATGGTGACAATCTGTCCCCGGTGTAATGGTGACAATCTGTCCCTGGTGTAACGGTGACAATCTGTCCCCGGTGTAATGGTGACAATCTGTCCCCGGTGTAATGGTGACAATCTGTCCCCGGTGTAATGGTGACAATCTGTCCCCGGTGTAATGGTGACAATCTGTCCCTGGTGTAACGGTGACAATCTGTCCCTGGTGTAACGGTGACAATCTGTCCCCGGTGTAATGGTGACAATCTGTCCCCGGTGTAATGGTGACAATCTGTCCCTGGTGTAACGGTGACAATCTGTCCCCGGTGTAATGGTGACAATCTGTCCCCGGTGTAATGGTGACAATCTGTCCCTGGTGTAACGGTGACAATCTGTCCCTGGTGTAACGGTGACAATCTGCCCCCCGGTGTAATGGTGACAATCTGCCCCCCGGTGTAATGGTGACAATCTGTCCCTGGTGTAATGGTGACAATCTGTCCCTGGTGTAATGGTGACAATCTGTCCCTGGTGTAATGGTGACAATCTGTCCCTGGTGTAATGGTGACAATCTGTCCCCGGTGTAACGGTGACAATCTGCCCCCCGGTGTAATGGTGACAATCTGTCCCCGGTGTAACGGTGACAATCTGTCCCTGGTGTAATGGTGACAATCTGTCCCCGGTGTAACGGTGACAATCTGTCCCTGGTGTAACGGTGACAATCTGTCCCCGGTGTAATGGTGACAATCTGTCCCTGGTGTAATGGTGACAATCTGCCCCTGGTGTAACGGTGACAATCTGCCCCCGGTGTAACGGTGACAATCTGCCCCCGGTGTAACGGTGACAATCTGTCCCTGGTGTAATGGTGACAATCTGCCCCCTGGTGTAACGGTGACAATCTGCCCCCGGTGTAACGGTGACAATCTGCCCCCGGTGTAACGGTGACAATCTGTCCCTGGTGTAACGGTGACAATCTGTCCCCGGTGTAACGGTGACAATCTGTCCCTGGTGTAATGGTGACAATCTGTCCCCCGGTGTAATGGTGACAATCTGTCCCCGGTGTAATGGTGACAATCTGCCCCCGGTGTAACGGTGACAATCTGCCCCCCGATGTAATGGTGACAATCTGCCCCTGGTGTAACGGTGACAATCTGTCCCTGGTGTAACGGTGACAATCTGCCCCCGGTGTAACGGTGACAATCTGTCCCTGGTGTAATGGTGACAATCTGTCCCTGGTGTAATGGTGACAATCTGTCCCTGGTGTAACGGTGACAATCTGTCCCCGGTGTAACGGTGACAATCTGTCCCTGGTGTAATGGTGACAATCTGTCCCTGGTGTAATGGTGACAATCTGTCCCTGGTGTAACGGTGACAATCTGTCCCCGGTGTAACGGTGACAATCTGTCCCTGGTGTAACGGTGACAATCTGTCCCCGGTGTAATGGTGACAATCTGTCCCTGGTGTAATGGTGACAATCTGTCCCCCGGTGTAACGGTGACAATCTGTCCCTGGTGTAACGGTGACAATCTGCCCCTGGTGTAACGGTGACAATCTGCCCCTGGTGTAACGGTGACAATCTGTCCCTGGTGTAATGGTGACAATCTGTCCCTGGTGTAATGGTGACAATCTGTCCCTGGTGTAATGGTGACAATCTGTCCCCGGTGTAACGGTGACAATCTGCCCCCCGGTGTAATGGTGACAATCTGTCCCCGGTGTAACGGTGACAATCTGTCCCTGGTGTAATGGTGACAATCTGTCCCCGGTGTAACGGTGACAATCTGTCCCTGGTGTAACGGTGACAATCTGCCCCTGGTGTAACGGTGACAATCTGTCCCTGGTGTAATGGTGACAATCTGTCCCTGGTGTAATGGTGACAATCTGTCCCCGGTGTAACGGTGACAATCTGCCCCTGGTGTAACGGTGACAATCTGTCCCTGGTGTAATGGTGACAATCTGTCCCCGGTGTAACGGTGACAATCTGTCCCTGGTGTAATGGTGACAATCTGTCCCTGGTGTAATGGTGACAATCTGTCCCTGGTGTAACGGTGACAATCTGTCCCTGGTGTAATGGTGACAATCTGTCCCTGGTGTAATGGTGACAATCTGTCCCTGGTGTAATGGTGACAATCTGTCCCCGGTGTAACGGTGACAATCTGCCCCTGGTGTAACGGTGACAATCTGTCCCTGGTGTAATGGTGACAATCTGTCCCCGGTGTAACGGTGACAATCTGTCCCTGGTGTAATGGTGACAATCTGTCCCTGGTGTAATGGTGACAATCTGTCCCTGGTGTAATGGTGACAATCTGTCCCCGGTGTAACGGTGACAATCTGCCCCCGGTGTAACGGTGACAATCTGTCCCTGGTGTAATGGTGACAATCTGCCCCCTGGTGTAACGGTGACAATCTGCCCCCGGTGTAACGGTGACAATCTGCCCCCGGTGTAACGGTGACAATCTGTCCCTGGTGTAACGGTGACAATCTGTCCCCGGTGTAACGGTGACAATCTGTCCCTGGTGTAATGGTGACAATCTGTCCCCCGGTGTAATGGTGACAATCTGTCCCTGGTGTAATGGTGACAATCTGTCCCCCGGTGTAATGGTGACAATCTGTCCCCGGTGTAATGGTGACAATCTGCCCCCGGTGTAACGGTGACAATCTGTCCCTGGTGTAATGGTGACAATCTGTCCCTGGTGTAATGGTGACAATCTGCCCCTGGTGTAATGGTGACAATCTGTCCCCCGGTGTAATGGTGACAATCTGTCCCCGGTGTAATGGTGACAATCTGCCCCTGGTGTAATGGTGACAATCTGTCCCTGGTGTAATGGTGACAATCTGTCCCTGGTGTAATGGTGACAATCTGTCCCTGGTGTAATGGTGACAATCTGCCCCCGGTGTAACGGTGACAATCTGTCCCCTGGTGTAATGGTGACAATCTGTCCCTGGTGTAATGGTGACAATCTGTCCCTGGTGTAATGGTGACAATCTGTCCCTGGTGTAACGGTGACAATCTGTCCCCCGGTGTAACGGTGACAATCTGTCCCCCGGTGTAATGGTGACAATCTGTCCCCGGTGTAATGGTGACAATCTGCCCCCGGTGTAACGGTGACAATCTGCCCCCGGTGTAACGGTGACAATCTGTCCCTGGTGTAACGGTGACAATCTGCCCCCCGGTATAATGGTGACAATCTGCCCCCCGGTGTAATGGTGACAATCTGTCCCCGGTGTAACGGTGACAATCTGCCCCCGGTGTAACGGTGACAATCTGCCCCCCGGTGTAACGGTGACAATCTGCCCCCCGGTGTAACGGTGACAATCTGTCCCTGGTGTAATGGTGACAATCTGCCCCTGGTGTAACGGTGACAATCTGCCCCTGGTGTAACGGTGACAATCTGTCCCTGGTGTAACGGTGACAATCTGCCCCCCGGTGTAATGGTGACAATCTGTCCCTGGTGTAACGGTGACAATCTGTCCCTGGTGTAACGGTGACAATCTGCCCCCCGGTGTAACGGTGACAATCTGCCCCCCGGTGTAACGGTGACAATCTGCCCCCCGGTGTAACGGTGACAATCTGTCCCCGGTGTAACGGTGACAATCTGTCCCTGGTGTAATGGTGACAATCTGTCCCCGGTGTAATGGTGACAATCTGCCCCCCGGTGTAACGGTGACAATCTGCCCCCCGGTGTAATGGTGACAATCTGTCCCTGGTGTAACGGTGACAATCTGCCCCCCGGTGTAAAGGTGACAATCTGCCCCCCGGTGTAATGGTGACAATCTGCCCCCCGGTGTAATGGTGACAATCTGCCCCTGGTGTAACGGTGACAATCTGCCCCCCGGTGTAACGGTGACAATCTGTCCCTGGTGTAATGGTGACAATCTGTCCCTGGTGTAACGGTGACAATCTGCCCCCCGGTGTAACGGTGACAATCTGCCCCCCGGTGTAACGGTGACAATCTGTCCCTGGTGTAATGGTGACAATCTGTCCCTGGTGTAATGGTGACAATCTGTCCCTGGTGTAATGGTGACAATCTGGCCCCGGTGTAATGGTGACAATCTGTCCCTGGTGTAATGGTGACAATCTGTCCCTGGTGTAACGGTGACAATCTGCCCCCCGGTGTAACGGTGACAATCTGCCCCCCGGTGTAACGGTGACAATCTGTCCCTGGTGTAATGGTGACAATCTGTCCCTGGTGTAATGGTGACAATCTGTCCCCCGGTGTAACGGTGACAATCTGTCCCTGGTGTAATGGTGACAATCTGTCCCTGGTGTAACGGTGACAATCTGCCCCCCGGTGTAACGGTGACAATCTGTCCCTGGTGTAACGGTGACAATCTGCCCCCCGGTGTAACGGTGACAATCTGCCCCCCGGTGTAACGGTGACAATCTGCCCCCCGGTGTAACGGTGACAATCTGCCCCCCGGTGTAATGGTGACAATATGTCCCTGGTGTAATGGTGACAATCTGCCCCCCGGTGTAATGGTGACAATCTGTCCCTGGTGTAATGGTGACAATCTGTCCCTGGTGTAACGGTGACAATCTGCCCCCCGGTGTAATGGTGACAATCTGTCCCTGGTGTAATGGTGACAATCTGTCCCTGGTGTAATGGTGACAATCTGTCCCTGGTGTAATGGTGACAATCTGTCCCTGGTGTAACGGTGACAATCTGCCCACCGGTGTAACGGTGACAATCTGCCCCTGGTGTAACGGTGACAATCTGTCCCTGGTGTAATGGTGACAATCTGCCCCCCGGTGTAATGGTGACAATCTGCCCCCCGGTGTAACGGTGACAATCTGTCCCTGGTGTAATGGTGACAATCTGCCCCCCGGTGTAACGGTGCCAATCTGTCCCTGGTGTAATGGTGACAATCTGCCCCCCGGTGTAAAGGTGACAATCTGTCCCTGGTGTAATGGTGACAATCTGCCCCCCGGTGTAATGGTGACAATCTGTCCCTGGTGTAACGGTGACAATCTGTCCCCCGGTGTAACGGTGACAATCTGTCCCCCGGTGTAATGGTGACAATCTGTCCCTGGTGTAATGGTGACAATCTGTCCCTGGTGTAACGGTGACAATCTGTCCCCCGGTGTAATGGTGACAATCTGTCCCTGGTGTAACGGTGACAACCTGCCCCCCGGTGTAATGGTGACAATCTGTCCCCTGGTGTAATGGTGACAATCTGCCCCCTGGTGTAACGGTGACAATCTGCCCCCCGGTGTAATGGTGACAATCTGTCCCCGGTGTAATGGTGACAATCTGCCCCTGGTGTAACGGTGACAATCTGCCCCCCGGTGTAACGGTGACAATCTGTCCCCGGTGTAATGGTGACAATCTGTCCCTGGTGTAACGGTGACAATCTGCCCCCCGGTGTAATGGTGACAATCTGCCCCTGGTGTAACGGTGACAATCTGCCCCCCGGTGTAACGGTGACAATCTGTCCCTGGTGTAACGGTGACAATCTGTCCCTGGTGTAATGGTGACAATCTGTCCCTGGTACAACGGTGACAATCTGTCCCTGGTGTAATGGTGACAATCTGTCCCTGGTGTAACGGTGACAATCTGTCCCTGGTGTAACGGTGACAATCTGTCCCTGGTGTAATGGTGACAATCTGTCCCTGGTACAACGGTGACAATCTGTCCGTGGTGTAATGGTGACAATCTGTCCCTGGTGTAATGGTGACAATCTGTCCCTGGTGTAACGGTGACAATCTGTCCCTGGTGTAATGGTGACAATCTGTCCCTGGTGTAACGGTGAAAATCTGTCCCTGGTGTAACGGTGACAATCTGCCCCCCGGTGTAATGGTGAGAATCTGTCCCTGGTGTAACGGTGACAATCTGTCCCCCGGTGTAACGGTGACAATCTGTCCCTGGTGTAATGGTGACAATCTGTCCCTGGTGTAACGGTGAAAATCTGTCCCTGGTGTAACGGTGACAATCTGTCCCCCGGTGTAATGGTGACAATCTGTCCCTGGTGTAATGGTGACAATCTGTCCCTGGTGTAACGGTGACAATCTGTCCCTGGTGTAATGGTGACAATCTGTCCCTGGTGTAACGGTGAAAATCTGTCCCTGGTGTAACGGTGACAATCTGCCCCCCGGTGTAACGGTGACAATCTGTCCCTGGTGTAATGGTGACAATCTGTCCCTGGTGTAATGGTGACAATCTGCCCCCGGTGTAATGGTGACAATCTGTCCCTGGTGTAATGGTGACAATCTGTCCCTGGTGTAATGGTGACAATCTGTCCCCGGTGTAATGGTGACAATCTGCCCCCCGGTGTAACGGTGACAATCTGTGCCTGGTGTAATGGTGACAATCTGCCCCCGGTGTAATGGTGACAATCTGTCCCTGGTGTAACGGTGACAATCTGTCCCTGGTGTAATGGTGACAATCTGCCCCTGGTGTAATGGTGACAATCTGTCCCTGGTGTAACGGTGACAATCTGCCCCCCGGTGTAATGGTGACAATCTGTGCCTGGTGTAATGGTGACAATCTGCCCCCCGGTGTAATGGTGACAATCTGTCCCTGGTGTAATAGTGACAATCTGCCCCCCGGTGTAATGGTGACAATCTGTCCCTGGTGTAATGGTGACAATCTGTCCCTGGTGTAACGGTGACAATCTGCCCCCCGGTGTAATGGTGACAATCTGTCCCTGGTGTAATGGTGACAATCTGCCCCCCGGTGTAACGGTTACAATCTGTCCCTGGTGTAATGGTGACAATCTGTCCCCCGGTGTAACGGTGACAATCTGTCCCTGGTGTAATGGTGACAATCTGTCCCCGGTGTAATGGTGACAATCTGCCCCCCGGTGTAACGGTGACAACCTGTCCCTGGTGTAATGGTGACAATCTGTCCCTGGTGTAATGGTGACAATCTGTCCCTGGTGTAATGGTGACAATCTGTCCCCCGGTGTAACGGTGACAATCTGTCCCTGGTGTAATGGTGACAATCTGTCCCCGGTGTAATGGTGACAATCAGCCCCCCGGTGTAACGGTGACAATCTGCCCCCTGGTGTAACGGTGACAATCTGCCCCCCGGTGTAATGGTGACAATCTGCCCCCGGTGTAATGGTGACAATCTGTCCCCGGTGTAATGGTGACAATCTGTCCCCGGTATAATGGTGACAATCTGTCCCCGGTGTAATGGTGACAATCTGTCCCTGGTGTAACGGTGACAATCTGTCCCTGGTGTAACGGTGACAATCTGTCCCTGGTGTAATGGTGACAATCTGTCCCTGGTGTAACGGTGACAATCTGTCCCCCGGTGTAATGGTGACAATCTGTCCCTGGTGTAACGGTGACAATCTGCCCCCCGGTGTAACGGTGACAATCTGTCCCCCGGTGTAACGGTGACAATCTGCCCCCCGGTGTAACGGTGACAATCTGTCCCTGGTGTAATGGTGACAATCTGCCCCCCGGTGTAATGGTGACAATCTGTCCCTGGTGTAATGGTGACAATCTGTCCCTGGTGTAATGGTGACAATCTGTCCCTGGTGTAATGGTGACAATCTGTCCCCGGTGTAACGGTGACAATCTGCCCCCCGGTGTAACGGTGACAATCTGTCCCCCGGTGTAACGGTGACAATCTGCCCCCCGGTGTAACGGTGACAATCTGTCCCTGGTGTAATGGTGACAATCTGCCCCCCGGTGTAATGGTGACAATCTGTCCCTGGTGTAATGGTGACAATCTGTCCCTGGTGTAATGGTGACAATCTGTCCCTGGTGTAATGGTGACAATCTGTCCCTGGTGTAACGGTGACAATCTGTCCCTGGTGTAATGGTGACAATCTGTCCCTGGTGTAACGGTGACAATCTGCCCCCCGGTGTAATGGTGACAATCTGTCCCTGGTGTAATGGTGACAATCTGTCCCTGGTGTAATGGTGACAATCTGTCCCTGGTGTAACGGTGACAATCTGCCCCCCGGTGTAATGGTGACAATCTGTCCCTGGTGTAATGGTGACAATCTGTCCCTGGTGTAACGGTGACAATCTGTCCCTGGTGTAATGGTGACAATCTGTCCCTGGTGTAACGGTGACAATCTGCCCCCCGGTGTAATGGTGACAATCTGTCCCTGGTGTAATGGTGACAATCTGTCCCTGGTGTAACGGTGACAATCTGTCCCTGGTGTAATGGTGACAATCTGTCCCTGGTGTAACGGTGACAATCTGTCCCTGGTGTAACGGTGACAATTTGTCCCTGGTGTAACGGTGACAATCTGTCCCTGGTGTAATGGTGACAATCTGTCCCTGGTACAACGGTGACAATCTGTCCCTGGTGTAATGGTGACAATCTGTCCCTGGTGTAATGGTGACAATCTGTCCCTGGTGTAATGGTGACAATCTGTCCCCGGTGTAACGGTGACAATCTGTCCCCGGTGTAACGGTGACAATCTGTCCCTGGTGTAATGGTGACAATCTGTCCCTGGTGTAACGGTGACAATCTGTCCCCCGGTGTAACGGTGACAATCTGTCCCTGGTGTAACGGTGACAATCTGCCCCCCGGTGTAACGGTGACAATCTGCCCCCCGGTGTAATGGTGACAATCTGTCCCTGGTGTAATGGTGACAATCTGTCCCTGGTGTAACGGTGACAATCTGCCCCCCGGTGTAACGGTGACAATCTGTCCCTGGTGTAATGGTGACAATCTGTCCCTGGTGTAATGGTGACAATCTGCCCCCCGGTGTAACGGTGACAATCTGTCCCCCGGTGTAATGGTGACAATCTGTCCCCGGTGTAACGGTGACAATCTGTCCCTGGTGTAACGGTGACAATCTGTCCCCCGGTGTAACGGTGACAATCTGCCCCCCGGTGTAATGGTGACAATCTGCCCCCCGGTGTAACGGTGACAATCTCTCCCTGGTGTAATGGTGACAATCTGTCCCTGGTGTAACGGTGACAATCTGTCCCTGGTGTAACGGTGACAATCTGCCCCCCGGTGTAACGGTGACAATCTGTCCCTGGTGTAACGGTGACAATCTGCCCCCCGGTGTAACGGTGACAATCTGTCCCTGGTGTAATGGTGACAATCTGTCCCTGGTGTAACGGTGACAATCTGTCCCCGGTGTAACGGTGACAATCTGTCCCTGGTGTAACGGTGACAATCTGCCCCCCGGTGTAATGGTGACAATCTGTCCCTGGTGTAAAGGTGACAATCTGTCCCTGGTGTAACGGTGACAATCTGTCCCTGGTGTAACGGTGACAATCTGTCCCTGGTGTAATGGTGACAATCTGTCCCTGGTGTAACGGTGACAATCTGTCCCTGGTGTAACGGTGACAATCTGTCCCTGGTGTAACGGTGACAATCTGTCCCTGGTGTAACGGTGACAATCTGTCCCTGGTGTAACGGTGACAATCTGTCCCTGGTACAACGGTGACAATCTGTCCCTGGTACAACGGTGACAATCTGTCCCTGGTGTAATGGTGACAATCTGTCCCTGGTGTAATGGTGACAATCTGTCCCCGGTGTAATGGTGACAATCTGTCCCTGGTGTAACGGTGACAATCTGTCCCTGGTGTAACGGTGACAATCTGTCCCTGGTGTAATGGTGACAATCTGTCCCTGGTGTAATGGTGACAATCTGTCCCCGGTGTAATGGTGACAATCTGCCCCCCGGTGTAACGGTGACAATCTGTGCCTGGTGTAATGGTGACAATCTGCCCCCGGTGTAATGGTGACAATCTGTCCCTGGTGTAACGGTGACAATCTGTCCCTGGTGTAATGGTGACAATCTGCCCCTGGTGTACTGGTGACAATCTGTCCCTGGTGTAACGGTGACAATCTGCCCCCCGGTGTAATGGTGACAATCTGTGCCTGGTGTAATGGTGACAATCTGCCCCCCGGTGTAATGGTGACAATCTGTCCCTGGTGTAATAGTGACAATCTGCCCCCCGGTGTAATGGTGTCAATCTGTCCCTGGTGTAATGGTGACAATCTGTCCCTGGTGTAACGGTGACAATCTGCCCCCCGGTGTAATGGTGACAATCTGTCCCTGGTGTAATGGTGACAATCTGCCCCCCGGTGTAACGGTTACAATCTGTCCCTGGTGTAATGGTGACAATCTGTCCCCCGGTGTAACGGTGACAATCTGTCCCTGGTGTAATGGTGACAATCTGTCCCCGGTGTAATGGTGACAATCTGCCCCCCGGTGTAACGGTGACAACCTGTCCCTGGTGTAATGGTGACAATCTGTCCCTGGTGTAATGGTGACAATCTGTCCCTGGTGTAATGGTGACAATCTGTCCCCCGGTGTAACGGTGACAATCTGTCCCTGGTGTAATGGTGACAATCTGTCCCCGGTGTAATGGTGACAATCTGCCCCCCGGTGTAACGGTGACAATCTGCCCCCCGGTGTAATGGTGACAATCTGCCCCCCGGTGTAACGGTGACAATCTGTCCCCCGGTGTAATGGTGACAATCTGTCCCTGGTGTAACGGTGACAATCTGCCCCCCGGTGTAACGGTGACAATCTGTCCCCCGGTGTAACGGTGACAATCTGCCCCCCGGTGTAACGGTGACAATCTGTCCCTGGTGTAATGGTGACAATCTGCCCCCCGGTGTAATGGTGACAATCTGTCCCTGGTGTAATGGTGACAATCTGTCCCTGGTGTAATGGTGACAATCTGTCCCTGGTGTAATGGTGACAATCTGTCCCCGGTGTAACGGTGACAATCTGTCCCTGGTGTAATGGTGACAATCTGTCCCTGGTGTAATGGTGACAATCTATCCCTGGTGTAACGGTGACAATCTGCCCCCCGGTGTAACGGTGACAATCTGTCCCTGGTGTAATGGTGACAATCTGTCCCTGGTGTAATGGTGACAATCTGCCCCTGGTGTAACGGTGACAATCTGTCCCCGGTGTAACGGTGACAATCTGTCCCTGGTGTAATGGTGACAATCTGTCCCTGGTGTAATGGTGACAATCTGTCCCCGGTGTAACGGTGACAATCTGTCCCCGGTGTAACGGTGACAATCTGTCCCTGGTTTAATGGTGACAATCTGTCCCTGGTGTAACTGTGACAATCTGTCCCCCGGTGTAACGGTGACAATCTGTCCCTGGTGTAACGGTGACAATCTGCCCCCCGGTGTAACGGTGACAATCTGCCCCCCGGTGTAATGGTGACAATCTGTCCCTGGTGTAATGGTGACAATCTGTCCCTGGTGTAATGGTGACAATCTGTCCCTGGTGTAATGGTGACAATCTGTCCCCGGTGTAATGGTGACAATCTGCCCCCCGGTGTAATGGTGACAATCTGTCCCTGGTGTAACGGTGACAATCTGTCCCCTGGTGTAATGGTGACAATCTGTCCCTGGTGTAAAGGTGACAATCTGTCCCCCGGTGTAACGGTGACAATCTGCCCCCCGGTGTAATGGTGACAATCTGCCCCCCGGTGTAACGGTGACAATCTCTCCCTGGTGTAATGGTGACAATCTGTCCCTGGTGTAACGGTGACAATCTGTCCCCGGTGTAACGGTGACAATCTGTCCCTGGTGTAATGGTGACAATCTGCCCCCGGTGTAATGGTGACAATCTGTCCCTGGTGTCACGGTGACAATCTGTCCCTGGTGTAACGGTGACAATCTGTCCCTGGTGTAATGGTGACAATCTGCCCCCCGGTGTAATGGTGACAATCTGTCCCTGGTGTAACGGTGACAATCTGTCCCTGGTGTAACGGTGACAATCTGTCCCCGGTGTAACGGTGACAATCTGTCCCTGGTGTAACGGTGACAATCTGCCCCCCGGTGTAATGGTGACAATCTGTCCCTGGTGTAACGGTGACAATCTGTCCCTGGTGTAACGGTGACAATCTGTCCCTGGTGTAACGGTGACAATCTGTCCCTGGTGTAACGGTGACAATCTGTCCCTGGTGTAACGGTGACAATCTGTCCCTGGTGTAACGGTGACAATCTGTCCCTGGTGTAACGGTGACAATCTGTCCCCGGTGTAATGGTGACAATCTGTCCCCGGTGTAATGGTGACAATCTGTCCCTGGTGTAACGGTGACAATCTGTCCCCCGGTGTAACGGTGACAATCTGTCCCTGGTGTAATGGTGACAATCTGCCCCCGGTGTAATGGTGACAATCTGTCCCTGGTGTAACGGTGACAATCTGTCCCTGGTGTAACGGTGACAATCTGTCCCTGGTGTAATGGTGACAATCTGCCCCCCGGTGTAATGGTGACAATCTGTCCCTGGTGTAACGGTGACAATCTGTCCCCGGTGTAACGGTGACAATCTGTCCCTGGTGTAACGGTGACAATCTGTCCCTGGTGTAACGGTGACAATCTGTCCCTGGTGTAACGGTGACAATCTGTCCCTGGTGTAACGGTGACAATCTGTCCCTGGTGTAACGGTGACAATCTGTCCCTGGTGTAACGGTGACAATCTGTCCCTGGTGTAACGGTGACAATCTGTCCCTGGTGTAACGGTGACAATCTGTCCCTGGTGTAACGGTGACAATCTGTCCCTGGTGTAATGGTGACAATCTGCCCCCCGGTGTAATGGTGACAATCTGTCCCCGGTGTAATGGTGACAATCTGTCCCTGGTGTAATGGTGACAATCTGTCCCCCGGTGTAACGGTGACAATCTGCCACCCGGTGTAACGGTGACAATCTGTCCCCGGTGTAATGGTGACAATCTGTCCCTGGTGTAATGGTGACAATCTGTCCCCGGTGTAACGGTGACAATCTGTCCCCGGTGTAACGGTGACAATCTGTCCCTGGTGTAATGGTGACAATCTGTCCCTGGTGTAACGGTGACAATCTGTCCCCCGGTGTAACGGTGACAATCTGTCCCTGGTGTAATGGTGACAATCTGCCCCCCGGTGTAACGGTGACAATCTGCCCCCCGGTGTAATGGTGACAATCTGTCCCTGGTGTAATGGTGACAATCTGTCCCTGGTGTAACGGTGACAATCTGCCCCCCGGTGTAACGGTGACAATCTGTCCCTGGTGTAATGGTGACAATCTGTCCCTGGTGTAATGGTGACAATCTGCCCCCCGGTGTAACGGTGACAATCTGTCCCCCGGTGTAATGGTGACAATCTGTCCCCGGTGTAACGGTGACAATCTGTCCCTGGTGTAACGGTGACAATCTGTCCCCCGGTGTAACGGTGACAATCTGCCCCCCGGTGTAATGGTGACAATCTGCCCCCCGGTGTAACGGTGACAATCTCTCCCTGGTGTAATGGTGACAATCTGTCCCTGGTGTAAAGGTGACAATCTGTCCCTGGTGTAATGGTGACAATCTGTCCCCCGGTGTAACGGTGACAATCTGTCCCTGGTGTAACGGTGACAATCTGCCCCCCGGTGTAAAGGTGACAATCTGTCCCTGGTGTAATGGTGACAATCTGTCCCTGGTGTAACGGTGACAATCTGTCCCCGGTGTAACGGTGACAATCTGTCCCTGGTGTAACGGTGACAATCTGCCCCCCGGTGTAATGGTGACAATCTGTCCCTGGTGTAACGGTGACAATCTGTCCCTGGTGTAACGGTGACAATCTGTCCCTGGTGTAACGGTGACAATCTGTCCCTGGTGTAATGGTGACAATCTGTCCCTGGTGTAACGGTGACAATCTGTCCCTGGTGTAACGGTGACAATCTGTCCCTGGTGTAACGGTGACAATCTGTCCCTGGTGTAACGGTGACAATCTGTCCCTGGTGTAACGGTGACAATCTGTCCCTGGTACAACGGTGACAATCTGTCCCTGGTACAACGGTGACAATCTGTCCCTGGTGTAATGGTGACAATCTGTCCCTGGTGTAATGGTGACAATCTGTCCCCGGTGTAATGGTGACAATCTGTCCCTGGTGTAACGGTGACAATCTGTCCCTGGTGTAACGGTGACAATCTGTCCCTGGTGTAATGGTGACAATCTGTCCCTGGTGTAATGGTGACAATCTGTCCCCGGTGTAATGGTGACAATCTGCCCCCGGTGTAACGGTGACAATCTGTGCCTGGTGTAATGGTGACAATCTGCCCCCGGTGTAATGGTGACAATCTGTCCCTGGTGTAACGGTGACAATCTGTCCCTGGTGTAATGGTGACAATCTGCCCCTGGTGTACTGGTGACAATCTGTCCCTGGTGTAACGGTGACAATCTGCCCCCCGGTGTAATGGTGACAATCTGTGCCTGGTGTAATGGTGACAATCTGCCCCCCGGTGTAATGGTGACAATCTGTCCCTGGTGTAATAGTGACAATCTGCCCCCCGGTGTAATGGTGTCAATCTGTCCCTGGTGTAATGGTGACAATCTGTCCCTGGTGTAACGGTGACAATCTGCCCCCCGGTGTAATGGTGACAATCTGTCCCTGGTGTAATGGTGACAATCTGCCCCCCGGTGTAACGGTTACAATCTGTCCCTGGTGTAATGGTGACAATCTGTCCCCCGGTGTAACGGTGACAATCTGTCCCTGGTGTAATGGTGACAATCTGTCCCCGGTGTAATGGTGACAATCTGCCCCCCGGTGTAACGGTGACAACCTGTCCCTGGTGTAATGGTGACAATCTGTCCCTGGTGTAATGGTGACAATCTGTCCCTGGTGTAATGGTGACAATCTGTCCCCCGGTGTAACGGTGACAATCTGTCCCTGGTGTAATGGTGACAATCTGTCCCCGGTGTAATGGTGACAATCTGCCCCCCGGTGTAACGGTGACAATCTGCCCCCCGGTGTAATGGTGACAATCTGCCCCCCGGTGTAACGGTGACAATCTGTCCCCCGGTGTAATGGTGACAATCTGTCCCTGGTGTAACGGTGACAATCTGCCCCCCGGTGTAACGGTGACAATCTGTCCCCCGGTGTAACGGTGACAATCTGCCCCCCGGTGTAACGGTGACAATCTGTCCCTGGTGTAATGGTGACAATCTGCCCCCCGGTGTAATGGTGACAATCTGTCCCTGGTGTAATGGTGACAATCTGTCCCTGGTGTAATGGTGACAATCTGTCCCTGGTGTAATGGTGACAATCTGTCCCCGGTGTAACGGTGACAATCTGTCCCTGGTGTAATGGTGACAATCTGTCCCTGGTGTAATGGTGACAATCTATCCCTGGTGTAACGGTGACAATCTGCCCCCCGGTGTAACGGTGACAATCTGTCCCTGGTGTAATGGTGACAATCTGTCCCTGGTGTAATGGTGACAATCTGCCCCTGGTGTAACGGTGACAATCTGTCCCCGGTGTAACGGTGACAATCTGTCCCTGGTGTAATGGTGACAATCTGTCCCTGGTGTAATGGTGACAATCTGTCCCCGGTGTAACGGTGACAATCTGTCCCCGGTGTAACGGTGACAATCTGTCCCTGGTTTAATGGTGACAATCTGTCCCTGGTGTAACTGTGACAATCTGTCCCCCGGTGTAACGGTGACAATCTGTCCCTGGTGTAACGGTGACAATCTGCCCCCCGGTGTAACGGTGACAATCTGCCCCCCGGTGTAATGGTGACAATCTGTCCCTGGTGTAATGGTGACAATCTGTCCCTGGTGTAATGGTGACAATCTGTCCCTGGTGTAATGGTGACAATCTGTCCCCGGTGTAATGGTGACAATCTGCCCCCCGGTGTAATGGTGACAATCTGTCCCTGGTGTAACGGTGACAATCTGTCCCCTGGTGTAATGGTGACAATCTGTCCCTGGTGTAAAGGTGACAATCTGTCCCCCGGTGTAACGGTGACAATCTGCCCCCCGGTGTAATGGTGACAATCTGCCCCCCGGTGTAACGGTGACAATCTCTCCCTGGTGTAATGGTGACAATCTGTCCCTGGTGTAACGGTGACAATCTGTCCCCGGTGTAACGGTGACAATCTGTCCCTGGTGTAATGGTGACAATCTGCCCCCGGTGTAATGGTGACAATCTGTCCCTGGTGTCACGGTGACAATCTGTCCCTGGTGTAACGGTGACAATCTGTCCCTGGTGTAATGGTGACAATCTGCCCCCCGGTGTAATGGTGACAATCTGTCCCTGGTGTAACGGTGACAATCTGTCCCTGGTGTAACGGTGACAATCTGTCCCCGGTGTAACGGTGACAATCTGTCCCTGGTGTAACGGTGACAATCTGCCCCCCGGTGTAATGGTGACAATCTGTCCCTGGTGTAACGGTGACAATCTGTCCCTGGTGTAACGGTGACAATCTGTCCCTGGTGTAACGGTGACAATCTGTCCCTGGTGTAACGGTGACAATCTGTCCCTGGTGTAACGGTGACAATCTGTCCCTGGTGTAACGGTGACAATCTGTCCCTGGTGTAACGGTGACAATCTGTCCCCGGTGTAATGGTGACAATCTGTCCCCGGTGTAATGGTGACAATCTGTCCCTGGTGTAACGGTGACAATCTGTCCCCCGGTGTAACGGTGACAATCTGTCCCTGGTGTAATGGTGACAATCTGCCCCCGGTGTAATGGTGACAATCTGTCCCTGGTGTAACGGTGACAATCTGTCCCTGGTGTAACGGTGACAATCTGTCCCTGGTGTAATGGTGACAATCTGCCCCCCGGTGTAATGGTGACAATCTGTCCCTGGTGTAACGGTGACAATCTGTCCCCGGTGTAACGGTGACAATCTGTCCCTGGTGTAACGGTGACAATCTGTCCCTGGTGTAACGGTGACAATCTGTCCCTGGTGTAACGGTGACAATCTGTCCCTGGTGTAACGGTGACAATCTGTCCCTGGTGTAACGGTGACAATCTGTCCCTGGTGTAACGGTGACAATCTGTCCCTGGTGTAACGGTGACAATCTGTCCCTGGTGTAACGGTGACAATCTGTCCCTGGTGTAACGGTGACAATCTGTCCCTGGTGTAATGGTGACAATCTGCCCCCCGGTGTAATGGTGACAATCTGTCCCCGGTGTAATGGTGACAATCTGTCCCTGGTGTAATGGTGACAATCTGTCCCCCGGTGTAACGGTGACAATCTGCCACCCGGTGTAACGGTGACAATCTGTCCCCGGTGTAATGGTGACAATCTGTCCCCCGGTGTAACGGTGACAATCTGTCCCCGGTGTAATGGTGACAATCTGTCCCCCGGTGTAACGGTGACAATCTGCCACCCGGTGTAACGGTGACAATCTGTCCCCGGTGTAATGGTGACAATCTGTCCCTGGTGTAACGGTGACAATCTGTCCCTGGTGTAATGGTGACAATCTGCCCCCCGGTGTAACGGTGACAATCTGTCCCTGGTGTAATGGTGACAATCTGTCCCCCGGTGTAACGGTGACAATCTGCCACCCGGTGTAACGGTGACAATCTGCCTCCCGGTGTAACGGTGACAATCTGCCCCCCGGTGTAACGGTGACAATCTGTCCCTGGTGTAATGGTGACAATCTGTCCCCCGGTGTAAGGGTGACAATCTGCCCCCCGGTGTAATGGTGACAATCTGCCCCCCGGTGTAACGGTGACAATCTGCCCCCCGGTGTAACGGTGACAATCTGACCCCCGGTGTAATGGTGACAATCTGTCCCTGGTGTAACGGTGACAATCTGCCCCCCGGTGTAACGGTGACAATCTGCCCCCCGGTGTAACGGTGACAATCTATCCCTGGTGTAATGGTGACAATCTGCCCCCCGGTGTAATGGTGACAATCTGTCCCTGGTGTAATGGTGACAATCTGCCCCCCGGTGTAACGGTGACAATCTGCCCCCCGGTGTAACGGTGACAATCTGCCCCCCGGTGTAATGGTGACAATCTGTCCCTGGTGTAATGGTGACAATCTGCCCCCCGGTGTAATGGTGACAATCTGTCCCTGGTGTAATGGTGACAATCTGCCCCCCGGTGTAATGGTGACAATCTGTCCCTGGTGTAATGGTGACAATCTATCCCTGGTGTAACGGTGACAATCTGTCCCTGGTGTAACGGTGACAATCTGTCCCCGGTGTAACGGTGACAATCTGTCCCCGGTGTAATGGTGACAATCTGTCCCCCGGTGTAATGGTGACAATCTGTCCCCGGTGTAACGGTGACAATCTGTCCCCGGTGTAATGGTGACAATCTGTCCCCCGGTGTAACGGTGACAATCTGTCCCTGGTGTAATGGTGACAATCTGCCCCCCGGTGTAACGGTGACAATCTGCCCCCCGGTGTAACGGTGACAATCTGCCCCCCGGTGTAATGGTGACAATCTGCCCCCCGGTGTAACGGTGACAATCTGCCCCCCGGTGTAACGGTGACAATCTGACCCCCGGTGTAATGGTGACAATCTGTCCCTGGTGTAACGGTGACAATCTGCCCCCCGGTGTAACGGTGACAATCTGCCCCCCGGTGTAACGGTGACAATCTATCCCTGGTGTAATGGTGACAATCTGCCCCCCGGTGTAATGGTGACAATCTGTCCCTGGTGTAATGGTGACAATCTGCCCCCCGGTGTAACGGTGACAATCTGCCCCCCGGTGTAACGGTGACAATCTGCCCCCCGGTGTAATGGTGACAATCTGTCCCTGGTGTAATGGTGACAATCTGCCCCCCGGTGTAATGGTGACAATCTGTCCCTGGTGTAATGGTGACAATCTGCCCCCCGGTGTAATGGTGACAATCTGTCCCTGGTGTAATGGTGACAATCTATCCCTGGTGTAACGGTGACAATCTGTCCCTGGTGTAACGGTGACAATCTGTCCCCGGTGTAACGGTGACAATCTGTCCCCGGTGTAATGGTGACAATCTGTCCCCCGGTGTAATGGTGACAATCTGTCCCCGGTGTAACGGTGACAATCTGTCCCCGGTGTAATGGTGACAATCTGTCCCCCGGTGTAACGGTGACAATCTGTCCCTGGTGTAATGGTGACAATCTGCCCCCCGGTGTAACGGTGACAATCTGCCCCCCGGTGTAATGGTGACAATCTGTCCCTGGTGTAATGGTGACAATCTGCCCCCCGGTGTAATGGTGACAATCTGTCCCTGGTGTAACGGTGACAATCTGCCCCTGGTGTAATGGTGACAATCTGTCCCCGGTGTAACGGTGACAATCTGCCCCTGGTGTAATGGTGACAATCTGTCCCCGGTGTAATGGTGACAATCTGTCCCCCGGTGTAATGGTGACAATCTGTCCCCCGGTGTAATGGTGACAATCTGTCCCCCGGTGTAATGGTGACAATCTGTCCCCCGGTGTAACGGTGACAATCTGTCCCTGGTGTAACGGTGACAATCTGTCCCTGGTGTAACGGTGACAATCTGTCCCTGGTGTAATGGTGACAATCTGCCCCCCGGTGTAACGGTGACAATCTGCCCCTGGTGTAATGGTGACAATCTGTCCCCGGGGTAATGGTGACAATCTGTCCCCCGGTGTAATGGTGACAATCTGTCCCCCGGTGTAACGGTGACAATCTGTCCCTGGTGTAACGGTGACAATCTGTCCCTGGTGTAACGGTGACAATCTGTCCCTGGTGTAACGGTGACAATCTGTCCCTGGTGTAATGGTGACAATCTGTCCCCCGGTGTAATGGTGACAATCTGTCCCTGGTGTAATGGTGACAATCTGTCCCTGGTGTAACGGTGACAATCTGCCCCCCGGTGTAACGGTGACAATCTATCCCTGGTGTAATGGTGACAATCTGCCCCTGGTGTAACGGTGACAATCTGCCCCCCGGTGTAACGGTGACAATCTATCCCTGGTGTAATGGTGACAATCTGCCCCCCGGTGTAATGGTGACAATCTGCCCCCCCGGTGTAATGGTGACAATCTGTCCCTGGTGTAACGGTGACAATCTGCCCCCCGGTGTAATGGTGACAATCTGTCCCCGGTGTAATGGTGACAATCTGTCCCTGGTGTAACGGTGACAATCTGTCCCTGGTGTAACGGTGACAATCTGTCCCTGGTGTAACGGTGACAATCTGTCCCTGGTGTAACGGTGACAATCTGTCCCTGGTGTAACGGTGACAATCTGTCCCTGGTGTAACGGTGACAATCTGTCCCTGGTGTAACGGTGACAATCTGTCCCTGGTGTAACGGTGACAATCTGTCCCTGGTGTAACGGTGACAATCTGTCCCTGGTGTAACGGTGACAATCTGTCCCCGGTGTAACGGTGACAATCTGTCCCCGGTGTAACGGTGACAATCTGTCCCCGGTGTAACGGTGACAATCTGTCCCCGGTGTAACGGTGACAATCTGTCCCTGGTGTAATGGTGACAATCTGTCCCCGGTGTAACGGTGACAATCTGTCCCTGGTGTAATGGTGACAATCTGTCCCTGGTGTAATGGTGACAATCTGTCCCTGGTGTAACGGTGACAATCTGTCCCTGGTGTAATGGTGACAATCTGTCCCCGGTGTAACGGTGACAATCTGTCCCTGGTGTAACGGTGACAATCTGTCCCTGGTGTAACGGTGACAATCTGTCCCCGGTGTAACGGTGACAATCTGTCCCTGGTGTAATGGTGACAATCTGTCCCTGGTGTAATGGTGACAATCTGTCCCCGGTGTAACGGTGACAATCTGTCCCCCGGTGTAACGGTGACAATCTGTCCCCCGGTGTAACGGTGACAATCTGTCCCCCGGTGTAACGGTGACAATCTGTCCCTGGTGTAACGGTGACAATCTGTCCCTGGTGTAACGGTGACAATCTGTCCCTGGTGTAACGGTGACAATCTGTCCCCGGTGTAACGGTGACAATCTGTCCCCGGTGTAACGGTGACAATCTGTCCCCGGTGTAACGGTGACAATCTGTCCCCGGTGTAACGGTGACAATCTGTCCCCGGTGTAACGGTGACAATCTGTCCCTGGTGTAACGGTGACAATCTGTCCCCGGTGTAACGGTGACAATCTGTCCCTGGTGTAACGGTGACAATCTGCCCCCCGGTGTAATGGTGACAATCTGTCCCTGGTGTAATGGTGACAATCTGTCCCTGGTGTAATGGTGACAATCTGTCCCCGGTGTAATGGTGACAATCTGTCCCCGGTGTAATGGTGACAATCTGTCCCCGGTGTAATGGTGACAATCTGTCCCTGGTGTAACGGTGACAATCTGTCCCTGGTGTAACGGTGACAATCTGCCCCCCGGTGTAATGGTGACAATCTGTCCCCCGGTGTAATGGTGACAATCTGCCCCCCGGTGTAATGGTGACAATCTGTCCCCCGGTGTAACGGTGACAATCTGTCCCCCGGTGTAATGGTGACAATCTGTCCCTGGTGTAACGGTGACAATCTGCCCCCCGGTGTAATGGTGACAATCTGTCCCTGGTGTAACGGTGACAATCTGCCCCCCGGTGTAATGGTGACAATCTGTCCCTGGTGTAACGGTGACAATCTGTCCCTGGTGTAACGGTGACAATCTGTCCCCCGGTGTAACGGTGACAATCTGCCCCCCGGTGTAACGGTGACAATCTGTCCCTGGTGTAATGGTGACAATCTGCCCCCCGGTGTAATGGTGACAATCTGTCCCTGGTGTAATGGTGACAATCTGCCCCTGGTGTAACGGTGACAATCTGTCCCTGGTGTAATGGTGACAATCTGTCCCCGGTGTAACGGTGACAATCTGTCCCTGGTGTAACGGTGACAATCTGCCCCTGGTGTAACGGTGACAATCTGTCCCTGGTGTAATGGTGACAATCTGTCCCCGGTGTAACGGTGACAATCTGTCCCTGGTGTAACGGTGACAATCTGTCCCCCCGGTGTAACGGTGACAATCTGTCCCTGGTGTAATGGTGACAATCTGTCCCTGGTGTAACGGTGACAATCTGTCCCTGGTGTAATGGTGACAATCTGCCCCCCGGTGTAATGGTGACAATCTGCCCCCCGGTGTAATGGTGACAATCTGTCCCTGGTGTAATGGTGACAATCTGTCCCTGGTGTAATGGTGACAATCTGCCCCCGGTGTAATGGTGACAATCTGCCCCCCGGTGTAATGGTGACAATCTGTCCCTGGTGTAATGGTGACAATCTGCCCCCCGGTGTAATGGTGACAATCTGTCCCTGGTGTAACGGTGACAATCTGTCCCTGGTGTAACGGTGACAATCTGTCCCTGGTGTAATGGTGACAATCTGTCCCTGGTGTAACGGTGACAATCTGCCCCCCGGTGTAATGGTGACAATCTGTCCCTGGTGTAATGGTGACAATCTGTCCCCCCGGTGTAACGGTGACAATCTGTCCCCCGGTGTAATGGTGACAATCTGTCCCTGGTGTAACGGTGACAATCTGTCCCTGGTGTAACGGTGACAATCTGCCCCCCGGTGTAATGGTGACAATCTGTCCCCGGTGTAATGGTGACAATCTGTCCCCCGGTGTAACGGTGACAATCTGTCCCTGGTGTAACGGTGACAATCTGTCCCTGGTGTAACGGTGACAATCTGCCCCCCGGTGTAATGGTGACAATCTGCCGCCCGGTGTAATGGTGACAATCTGTCCCCCGGTGTAACGGTGACAATCTGTCCCTGGTGTAACGGTGACAATCTGTCCCTGGTGTAACGGTGACAATCTGCCCCCCGGTGTAATGGTGACAATCTGTCCCCGGTGTAACGGTGACAATCTGTCCCTGGTGTAATGGTGACAATCTGTCCCTGGTGTAACGGTGACAATCTGTCCCTGGTGTAACGGTGACAATCTGCCCCCCGGTGTAACGGTGACAATCTGTCCCTGGTGTAATGGTGACAATCTGTCCCTGGTGTAATGGTGACAATCTGTCCCTGGTGTACCGGTGACAATCTGTCCCCGGTGTAACGGTGACAATCTGTCCCTGGTGTAACGGTGACAATCTGTCCCTGGTGTACCGGTGACAATCTGTCCCTGGTGTACCGGTGACAATCTGTCCCTGGTGTAACGGTGACAATCTGTCCCTGGTGTAACGCTGACAATCTGTCCCCGGTGTAACGGTGACAATCTGTCCCTGGTGTAACGCTGACAATCTGTCCCTGGTGTAACGCTGACAATCTGTCCCTGGTGTAACGGTGACAATCTGTCCCTGGTGTAACGGTGACAATCTGTCCCTGGTGTAACGCTGACAATCTGTCCCTGGTGTAATGGTGACAATCTGTCCCTGGTGTAATGGTGACAATCTGCCCCCCGGTGTAATGGTGACAATCTGCCCCCCGGTGTAATGGTGACAATCTGTCCCCCGGTGTAATGGTGACAATCTGTCCCTGGTGTAACGGTGACAATCTGTCCCCCGGTGTAATGGTGACAATCTGTCCCTGGTGTAATGGTGACAATCTGTCCCTGGTGTAATGGTGACAATCTGTCCCCGGTGTAATGGTGACAATCTGTCCCCGGTGTAACGGTGACAATCTGTCCCTGGTGTAACGGTGACAATCTGCCCCCCCGGTGTAACGGTGACAATCTGTCCCTGGTGTAACGGTGACAATCTGTCCCTGGTGTAACGGTGACAATCTGTCCCTGGTGTAATGGTGACAATCTGTCCCTGGTGTAATGGTGACAATCTGTCCCTGGTGTAACGGTGACAATCTGTCCCCGGTGTAACGGTGACCATCTGCTCCCCGGTGTAATGGTGACAATCTGCCCCCCGGTGTAATGGTGACAATCTGCCCCCCGGTGTAATGGTGACAATCTGTCCCCGGTGTAATGGTGACAATCTGCCCCCTGGTGTAACGGTGACAATCTGTCCCTGGTGTAATGGTGACAATCTGTCCCTGGTGTAATGGTGACAATCTGTCCCTGGTGTAATGGTGACAATCTGTCCCTGGTGTAATGGTGACAATCTGTCCCCGGTGTAACGGTGACAATCTGTCCCCGGTGTAATGGTGACAATCTGTCCCCGCTGTAATGGTGACAATCTGCCCCCCGGTGTAACGGTGACAATCTGTCCCTGGTGTAACGGTGACAATCTGCCCCCCGGTGTAATGGTGACAATCTGTCCCTGGTGTAATGGTGACAATCTGCCCCTGGTGTAATGGTGACAATCTGCCCCTGGTGTAATGGTGACAATCTGCCCCTGGTGTAACGGTGACAATCTGTCCCTGGTGTAATGGTGACAATCTGTCCCTGGTGTAATGGTGACAATCTGCCCCTGGTGTAATGGTGACAATCTGCCCCTGGTGTAACGGTGACAATCTGTCCCTGGTGTAATGGTGACAATCTGTCCCCGGTGTAACGGTGACAATCTGTCCCTGGTGTAACGGTGACAATCTGTCCCTGGTGTAACGGTGACAATCTGTCCCTGGTGTAATGGTGACAATCTGCCCCTGGTGTAATGGTGACAATCTGTCCCTGGTGTAACGGTGACAATCTATCCCTGGTGTAACGGTGACAATCTGTCCCCCGGTGTAATGGTGACAATCTGTCCCTGGTGTAATGGTGACAATCTGCCCCCCGGTGTAATGGTGACAATCTGCCCCTGGTGTAACGGTGACAATCTGCCCCCCGGTGTAACGGTGACAATCTGCCCCCCGGTGTAACGGTGACAATCTGTCCCTGGTGTAATGGTGACAATCTGTCCCTCGTGTAATGGTGACAATCTGTCCCTGGTGTAATGGTGACAATCTGCCCCCCGGTGTAACGGTGACAATCTGTCCCTGGTGTAATGGTGACAATCTGTCCCCCGGTGTAATGGTGACAATCTGTCCCTGGTGTAATGGTGACAATCTGTCCCCGGTGTAATGGTGACAATCTGTCCCCCGGTGTAATGGTGACAATCTGTCCCCCGGTGTAATGGTGACAATCTGTCCCTGGTGTAATGGTGACAATCTATCCCTGGTGTAATGGTGACAATCTGTCCCCCGGTGTAATGGTGACAATCTGCCCCCCGGTGTAATGGTGACAATCTGCCCCCCGGTGTAATGGTGACAATCTGTCCCTGGTGTAATGGTGACAATCTGTCCCTGGTGTAACGGTGACAATCTGTCCCCCGGTGTAACGGTGACAATCTGTCCCTGGTGTAACGGTGACAATTTGTCCCCGGTGTAACGGTGACAATCTGCCCCCCGGTGTAATGGTGACAATCTGCCCCCCGGTGTAACGGTGACAATCTGTCCCTGGTGTAACGGTGACAATCTGTCCCCCGGTGTAACGGTGACAATCTGTCCCTGGTGTAACGGTGACAATCTGTCCCTGGTGTAACGGTGACAATCTGTCCCTGGTGTAATGGTGACAATCTGTCCCTGGTGTAATGGTGACAATCTGCCCCCCGGTGTAATGGTGACAATCTGTCCCCGGTGTAATGGTGACAATCTGTCCCCGGTGTAATGGTGACAATCTATCCCCGGTGTAATGGTGACAATCTATCCCTGGTGTAATGGTGACAATCTATCCCTGGTGTAATGGTGACAATCTGTCCCTGGTGTAATGGTGACAATCTGTCCCCGGTGTAATGGTGACAATCTGTCCCCGGTGTAATGGTGACAATCTATCCCTGGTGTAATGGTGACAATCTGTCCCTGGTGTAATGGTGACAATCTATCCCTGGTGTAATGGTGACAATCTGTCCCCGGTGTAATGGTGACAATCTGTCCCTGGTGTAATGGTGACAATCTGTCCCTGGTGTAATGGTGACAATCTGTCCCCGGTGTAATGGTGACAATCTGTCCCCGGTGTAATGGTGACAATCTGTCCCCGGTGTAATGGTGACAATCTGTCCCTGGTGTAATGGTGACAATCTGCCCCCCGGTGTAATGGTGACAATCTGTCCCTGGTGTAACGGTGACAATCTGTCCCCCGGTGTAACGGTGACAATCTGCCCCCCGGTGTAATGGTGACAATCTGTCCCTGGTGTAATGGTGACAATCTGTCCCTGGTGTAACGGTGACAATCTGTCCCTGGTGTAATGGTGACAATCTGTCCCCGGTGTAATGGTGACAATCTGTCCCTGGTGTAATGGTGACAATCTGCCCCCCGGTGTAATGGTGACAATCTGTCCCCGGTGTAACGGTGACAATCTGTCCCCGGTGTAACGGTGACAATCTGTCCCTGGTGTAATGGTGACAATCTGTCCCTGGTGTAATGGTGACAATCTGTCCCCGGTGTAATGGTGACAATCTGTCCCTGGTGTAATGGTGACAATCTGCCCCCCGGTGTAATGGTGACAATCTGTCCCCCGGTGTAACGGTGACAATCTGCCCCCCGGTGTAATGGTGACAATCTGTCCCTGGTGTAATGCTGACAATCTGTCGCGGTGTAACGGTGACAATCTGTCCCTGGTGTAATGGTGACAATCTGTCCCTGGTGTAATGGTGACAATCTGTCCCCGGTGTAATGGTGACAATCTGCCCCCGGTGTAACGGTGACAATCTGTCCCCGGTGTAATGCTGACAATCTGCCCCCCGGTGTAATGCTGACAATCTGCCCCCCGGTGTAACGGTGACAATCTGCCCCCCGGTGTAATGGTGACAATCTGCCCCCCCGGTGTAATGGTGACAATCTGTCCCTGGTGTAATGCTGACAATCTGCCCCCCGGTGTAATGGTGACAATCTGTCCCTGGTGTAATGGTGACAATCTGCCCCCCGGTGTAATGGTGACAATCTGCCCCCCGGTGTAATGGTGACAATCTGTCCCTGGTGTAATGCTGACAATCTGCCCCCCAGTGTAATGGTGACAATCTGTCCCTGGTGTAATGGTGACAATCTGTCCCTGGTGTAATGGTGACAATCTGTCCCCCGGTGTAATGGTGACAATCTGTCCTTGGTGTAACGGTGACAATCTGTCCCTGGTGTAATGGTGACAATCTGTCCCTGGTGTAACGGTGACAATCTGTCCCTGGTGTAACGGTGACAATCTGTCCCCCGGTGTAACGGTGACAATCTGTCCCTGGTGTAATGCTGACAATCTGCCCCCCGGTGTAATGGTGACAATCTGTCCCTGGTGTAATGGTGACAATCTGTCCCTGGTGTAATGGTGACAATCTGCCCCCCGGTGTAACGGTGACAATCTGTCCCTGGTGTAATGCTGACAATCTGCCCCCCGGTGTAATGGTGACAATCTGTCCCTGGTGTAATGGTTACAATCTGTCCCTGGTGTAATGGTGACAATCTGTCCCCCGGTGTAATGGTGACAATCTGTCCTTGGTGTAACGGTGACAATCTGTCCCTGGTGTAACGGTGACAATCTGTCCCTGGTGTAATGGTGACAATCTGTCCCCCGGTGTAACGGTGACAATCTGTCCCCGGTGTAATGGTGACAATCTGTCCCTGGTGTAATGGTGACAATCTGTCCCCCGGTGTAATGGTGACAATCTGTCCCTGGTGTAATGGTGACAATCTGTCCCTGGTGTAACGGTGACAATCTGTCCCTGGTGTAACGGTGACAATCTGTCCCTGGTGTAACGGTGACAATCTGTCCCTGGTGTAATGGTGACAATCTGTCCCCGGTGTAATGGTGACAATCTGTCCCCCGGTGTAATGGTGACAATCTGCCCCCCGGTGTAACGGTGACAATCTGTCCCTGGTGTAATGGTGACAATCTGACCCTGGTGTAATGGTGACAATCTGCCCCCCGGTGTAACGGTGACAATCTGCCCCCCGGTGTAACGGTGACAATCTGCCCCCCGGTGTAACGGTGACAATCTGTCCCTGGTGTAACGGTGACAATCTGCCCCCCGGTGTAATGGTGACAATCTGTCCCTGGTGTAATGGTGACAATCTGCCCCCCGGTGTAACGGTGACAATCTGCCCCCCGGTGTAATGGTGACAATCTGTCCCTGGTGTAACGGTGACAATCTCCCCCCCGGTGTAACGGTGACAATCTGTCCCTGGTGTAATGGTGACAATCTGTCCCTGGTGTAACGGTGACAATCTCCCCCCCGGTGTAACGGTGACAATCTGTCCCTGGTGTAATGGTGACAATCTGTCCCTGGTGTAATGGTGACAATCTGCCCCCCGGTGTAACGGTGACAATCTGCCCCCCGGTGTAATGGTGACAATCTGTCCCTGGTGTAACGGTGACAATCTCCCCCCCGGTGTAACGGTGACAATCTGTCCCCGGTGTAACGGTGACAATCTGTCCCTGGTGTAACGGTGACAATCTGTCCCTGGTGTAACGGTGACAATCTCCCCCCCGGTGTAATGGTGACAATCTGTCCCTGGTGTAATGGTGACAATCTGTCCCTGGTGTAATGGTGACAATCTGCCCCCCGGTGTAACGGTGACAATCTGTCCCTGGTGTAACGGTGACAATCTCCCCCCCGGTGTAATGGTGACAATCTGTCCCTGGTGTAATGGTGACAATCTGTCCCTGGTGTAACGGTGACAATCTCCCCCCCGGTGTAATGGTGACAATCTGTCCCTGGTGTAATGGTGACAATCTGTCCCTGGTGTAACGGTGACAATCTCCCCCCCGGTGTAATGGTGACAATCTGTCCCTGGTGTAACGGTGACAATCTGTCCCCCGGTGTAACGGTGACAATCTGTCCCTGGTGTAATGGTGACAATCTGTCCCTGGTGTAATGGTGACAATCTGTCCCTGGTGTAATGGTGACAATCTGTCCCTGGTGTAATGGTGACAATCTGTCCCTGGTGTAATGGTGACAATCTGTCCCTGGTGTAACGGTGACAATCTCCCCCCCGGTGTAATGGTGACAATCTGTCCCCGGTGTAATGGTGACAATCTGTCCCTGGTGTAATGGTGACAATCTGTCCCTGGTGTAATGGTGACAATCTGTCCCTGGTGTAACGGTGACAATCTCCCCCCCGGTGTAATGGTGACAATCTGTCCCTGGTGTAATGGTGACAATCTGTCCCTGGTGTAACGGTGACAATCTCCCCCCCGGTGTAATGGTGACAATCTGTCCCTGGTGTAATGGTGACAATCTGTCCCTGGTGTAACGGTGACAATCTCCCCCCCGGTGTAATGGTGACAATCTGTCCCTGGTGTAACGGTGACAATCTGTCCCTGGTGTAACGGTGACAATCTGTCCCCCGATGTAATGGTGACAATCTGCCCCCGGTGTAACGGTGACAATCTGTCCCTGGTGTAACGGTGACAATCTCCCCCCCGGTGTAATGGTGACAATCTGTCCCTGGTGTAACGGTGACAATCTCCCCCCCGGTGTAATGGTGACAATCTGCCCCCGGTGTAACGGTGACAATCTGTCCCTGGTGTAACGGTGACAATCTCCCCCCCGGTGTAATGGTGACAATCTGTCCCTGGTGTAATGGTGACAATCTGTCCCTGGTGTAATGGTGACAATCTGCCCCTGGTGTAACGGTGACAATCTGCCCCCCGGTGTAATGGTGACAATCTGGCCCCGGTGTAATGGTGACAATCTGTCCGTGGTGTAATGGTGACAATCTGCCCCCCGGTGTAACGGTGACAATCTGCCCCCCGGTGTAACGGTGACAATCTGTCCCCCGGTGTAATGGTGACAATCTGTCCCTGGTGTAATGGTGACAATCTGTCCCTGGTGTAACGGTGACAATCTGCCCCCCGGTGTAACGGTGACAATCTGCCCCCCGGTGTAATGGTGGCAATCTGTCCCCCGGTGTAATGGTGACAATCTGTCCCCCGGTGTAATGGTGGCAATCTGTCCCTGGTGTAATGGTGACAATCTGTCCCCCGGTGTAACGGTGACAATCTGTCCCTGGTGTAACGGTGACAATCTGCCCCCCGGTGTAATGGTGACAATCTGCCGCCCGGTGTAATGGTGACAATCTGTCCCTGGTGTAACGGTGACAATCTGTCCCTGGTGTAATGGTGACAATCTGTCCCTGGTGTAACGGTGACAATCTGTCCCCGGTGTAATGGTGACAATCTGTCCCTGGTGTAACGGTGACAATCTGCCCCCCGGTGTAAAGGTGACAATCTGCCCCTGGTGTAACGGTGACAATCTGCCCCCCGGTGTAACGGTGACAATCTGCCCCCCGGTGTAACGGTGACAATCTGCCCCCCGGTGTAACGGTGACAATCTGCCCCCCGGTGTAATGGTGACAATCTGTCCCTGGTGTAATGCTGACAATCTGTCGCGGTGTAATGGTGACAATCTGCCCCCCGGTGTAATGGTGACAATCTGCCCCCTGGTGTAATGGTGACAATCTGTCCCTGGTGTAATGGTGACAATCTGTCCCTGGTGTAATGGTGACAATCTGCCCCCCGGTGTAATGGTGACAATCTGTCCCTGGTGTAATGTGACAATCTGTCCCTGGTGTAATGGTGACAATCTGTCCCTGGTGTAACGGTGACAATCTGCCCCCCGGTGTAACGGTGACAATCTGCCCCTGGTGTAACGGTGACAATCTGTCCCCGGTGTAATGGTGACAATCTATCCCCGGTGTAATGGTGACAATCTATCCCTGGTGTAATGGTGACAATCTATCCCTGGTGTAACGGTGACAATCTGTCCCCGGTGTAATGGTGACAATCTGTCCCCGGTGTAATGGTGACAATCTGTGCCTGGTGTAATGGTGACAATCTGTCCCTGGTGTAACGGTGACAATCTGTCCCTGGTGTAACGGTGACAATCTGTCCCTGGTGTAATGGTGACAATCTGTCCCCGGTGTAACGGTGACAATCTGTCCCTGGTGTAATGGTGACAATCTGTCCCTGGTGTAATGGTGACAATCTGTCCCTGGTGTAATGGTGACAATCTGTCCCTGGTGTAATGGTGACAATCTGTCCCCGGTGTAACGGTGACAATCTGTCCCCGGTGTAACGGTGACAATCTGTCCCCGGTGTAATGGTGACAATCTGTCCCCCGGTGTAATGGTGACAATCTGTCCCCTGGTGTAATGGTGACAATCTGTCCCTGGTGTAACGGTGACAATCTGTCCCTGGTGTAACGGTGACAATCTGTCCCCCGGTGTAACGGTGACAATCTGTCCCCGGTGTAACGGTGACAATCTGTCCCCCGGTGTAATGGTGACAATCTGTCCCTGGTGTAATGGTGACAATCTGTCCCTGGTGTAATGGTGACAATCTGTCCCCGGTGTAATGGTGACAATCTGTCCCCGGTGTAATGGTGACAATCTGTCCCCGGTGTAATGGTGACAATCTGTCCCTGGTGTAACGGTGACAATCTGTCCCTGGTGTAACGGTGACAATCTGTCCCTGGTGTAACGGTGACAATCTGTCCCCCGGTGTAACGGTGACAATCTGTCCCCCGGTGTAACGGTGACAATCTGTCCCCGGTGTAACGGTGACAATCTGTCCCCCGGTGTAACGGTGACAATCTGTCCCCCGGTGTAATGGTGACAATCTGTCCCTGGTGTAACGGTGACAATCTGTCCCCGGTGTAATGGTGACAATCTGTCCCTGGTGTAACGGTGACAATCTGTCCCTGGTGTAACGGTGACAATCTGTCCCTGGTGTAACGGTGACAATCTGTCCCTGGTGTAATGGTGACAATCTGTCCCCGGTGTAATGGTGACAATCTGTCCCTGGTGTAACGGTGACAATCTGTCCCTGGTGTAACGGTGACAATCTGCCCCCCGGTGTAACGGTGACAATCTGTCCCTGGTGTAACGGTGACAATCTGCCCCCCGGTGTAACGGTGACAATCTGTCCCCGGTGTAATGGTGACAATCTGTCCCCCGGTGTAATGGTGACAATCTGTCCCTGGTGTAATGGTGACAATCTATCCCTGGTGTAATGGTGACAATCTGTCCCCCGGTGTAATGGTGACAATCTGCCCCCCGGTGTAATGGTGACAATCTGTCCCTGGTGTAACGGTGACAATCTGTCCCCCGGTGTAACGGTGACAATCTGTCCCCCGGTGTAACGGTGACAATCTGTCCCTGGTGTAACGGTGACAATCTGCCCCCCGGTGTAATGGTGACAATCTGCCCCCCGGTGTAACGGTGACAATCTGTCCCTGGTGTAACGGTGACAATCTGTCCCCCGGTGTAACGGTGACAATCTGTCCCTGGTGTAACGGTGACAATCTGTCCCTGGTGTAACGGTGACAATCTGTCCCTGGTGTAACAGTGACAATCTGTCCCTGGTGTAATGGTGACAATCTGTCCCTGGTGTAATGGTGACAATCTGCCCCCCGGTTTAATGGTGACAATCTGTCCCCGGTGTAATGGTGACAATCTATCCCCGGTGTAATGGTGACAATCTGTCCCCGGTGTAATGGTGACAATCTATCCCCGGTGTAATGGTGACAATCTATCCCTGGTGTAATGGTGACAATCTATCCCCGGTGTAATGGTGACAATCTGTCCCCGGTGTAATGGTGACAATCTGTCCCCGGTGTAATGGTGACAATCTGTCCCCGGTGTAATGGTGACAATCTGTCCCTGGTGTAATGGTGACAATCTGCCCCCCGGTGTAATGGTGACAATCTGTCCCCGGTGCAACGGTGACAATCTGTCCCCGGTGTAACGGTGACAATCTGTCCCTGGTGTAATGGTGACAATCTGTCACTGGTGTAATGGTGACAATCTGTCCCCGGTGTAATGGTGACAATCTGTCCCCGGTGTAATGGTGACAATCTGTCCCCTGGTGTAACGGTGACAATCTGTCCCTGGTGTAACGGTGACAATCTGTCCCCGGTGTAATGGTGACAATCTCCCCCCCGGTGTAATGGTGACAATCTGTCCCTGGTGTAACGGTGACAATCTGTCCCCGGTGTAATGGTGACAATCTCCCCCCCGGTGTAACGGTGACAATCTGTCCCTGGTGTAACGGTGACAATCTTTCCCCGGTGTAATGGTGACAATCTCCCCCCCGGTGTAATGGTGACAATCTGTCCCTGGTGTAACGGTGACAATCTGTCCCCGGTGTAATGGTGACAATCTCCCCCCCGGTGTAATGGTGACAATCTCCCCCCCGGTGTAACGGTGACAATCTGTCCCCGGTGTAATGGTGACAATCTCCCCCCCGGTGTAACGGTGACAATCTCCCCCCCGGTGTAATGGTGACAATCTGTCCCTGGTGTAATGGTGACAATCTGTCCCTGGTGTAATGGTGACAATCTGCCCCTGGTGTAACGGTGACAATCTGCCCCCCGGTGTAATGGTGACAATCTGTCCCTGGTGTAACGGTGACAATCTGTCCCTGGTGTAATGGTGACAATCTGTCCCTGGTGTAACGGTGACAATCTGTCCCCCGGTGTAATGGTGACAATCTGCCCCCCGGTGTAATGGTGACAATCTGTCCCTGGTGTAATGGTGACAATCTGTCCCTGGTGTAACGGTGACAATCTGTCCCTGGTGTAACGGTGACAATCTGCCCCCCGGTGTAACGGTGACAATCTGCCCCTGGTGTAACGGTGACAATCTGCCCCCCGGTGTAATGGTGACAATCTGTCCCTGGTGTAATGGTGACAATCTGTCCCTGGTGTAACGGTGACAATCTGTCCCTGGTGTAACGGTGACAATCTGCCCCCCGGTGTAACGGTGACAATCTGCCCCTGGTGTAACGGTGACAATCTGCCCCCCGGTGTAATGGTGACAATCTGCCCCCCGGTGTAACGGTGACAATCTGCCCCCCGGTGTAACGGTGGCAATCTGTCCCCCGGTGTAATGGTGACAATCTGTCCCCCGGTGTAATGGTGGCAATCTGTCCCCGGTGTAACGGTGACAATCTGCCCCCCGGTGTAATGGTGACAATCTGCCCCTGGTGTAACGGTGACAATCTGTCCCTGGTGTAAAGGTGACAATCTGCCCCCCGGTGTAATGGTGACAATCTGCCCCTGGTGTAATGGTGACAATCTGTCCCCGGTGTAACGGTGACAATCTGCCCCCCGGTGTAACGGTGACAATCTGTCCCTGGTGTAACGGTGACAATCTGTCCCTGGTGTAACGGTGACAATCTGTCCCTGGTGTAACGGTGACAATCTGTCCCTGGTGTAATGGTGACAATCTGTCCCTGGTGTAACGGTGACAATCTGCCCCCCGGTGTAATGGTGACAATCTGCCCCCCGGTGTAACGGTGACAATCTGTCCCTGGTGTAACGGTGACAATCTGCCCCCCGGTGTAACGGTGACAATCTGTCCCTGGTGTAACGGTGACAATCTGTCCCTGGTGTAATGGTGACAATCTGTCCCTGGTGTAACGGTGACAATCTGTCCCTGGTGTAACGGTGACAATCTGTCCCTGGTGTAACGGTGACAATCTGCCCCCCGGTGTAAAGGTGACAATCTGCCCCCCGGTGTAACGGTGACAATCTGTCCCTGGTGTAACGGTGACAATCTGCCCCCCGGTGTAAAGGTGACAATCTGCCCCCCGGTGTAACGGTGACAATCTGCCCCCCGGTGTAACGGTGACAATCTGTCCCCGGTGTAACGGTGACAATCTGTCCCTGGTGTAACGGTGACAATCTGCCCCCCGGTGTAAAGGTGACAATCTGCCCCTGGTGTAACGGTGACAATCTGCCCCCCGGTGTAATGGTGACAATCTGTCCCCGGTGTAATGGTGACAATCTGTCCCCGGTGTAATGGTGACAATCTGCCCCCCGGTGTAACGGTGACAATCTGTCCCTGGTGTAATGGTGACAATCTGTCCCTGGTGTAATGGTGACAATCTGCCCCCCGGTGTAACGGTGACAATCTGTCCCCGGTGTAATGGTGACAATCTGTCCCTGGTGTAATGGTGACAATCTGTCCCCGGTGTAATGGTGACAATCTGTCCCTGGTGTAACGGTGACAATCTGCCCCCCGGTGTAACGGTGGCAATCTGTCCCCCGGTGTAATGGTGACAATCTGTCCCCCGGTGTAATGGTGGCAATCTGTCCCTGGTGTAATGGTGACAATCTTTCCCTGGTGTAATGGTGACAATCTGTCCCTGGTGTAACGGTGACAATCTGTCCCTGGTGTAACGGTGACAATCTGTCCCCGGTGTAATGGTGACAATCTGTCCCTGGTGTAACGGTGACAATCTGCCCCCCGGTGTAACGGTGGCAATCTGTCCCCCGGTGTAATGGTGGCAATCTGTCCCTGGTGTAACGGTGACAATCTGTCCCCGGTGTAATGGTGACAATCTGCCCCCCGGTGTAATGGTGACAATCTGTCCCCCGATGTAATGGTGACAATCTGTCCCTGGTGTAACGGTGACAATCTGTCCCTGGTGTAATGGTGACAATCTGTCCCCCGATGTAATGGTGACAATCTGTCCCTGGTGTAATGGTGACAATCTGTCCCTGGTGTAATGGTGACAATCTGTCCCTGGTGTAATGGTGACAATCTGTCCCTGGTGTAATGGTGACAATCTGTCCCCCGATGTAATGGTGACAATCTGTCCCTGGTGTAATGGTGACAATCTGTCCCTGGTGTAACGGTGACAATCTGTCCCTGGTGTAACGGTGACAATCTGTCCCCCGATGTAATGGTGACAATCTGTCCCTGGTGTAACGGTGACAATCTGTCCCTGGTGTAATGGTGACAATCTGTCCCTGGTGTAATGGTGACAATCTGTCCCTGGTGTAATGGTGACAATCTGTCCCTGGTGTAACGGTGACAATCTGCCCCCCGGTGTAACGGTGACAATCTGTCCCTGGTGTAATGGTGACAATCTGTCCCTGGTGTAATGGTGACAATCTGTCCCTGGTGTAATGGTGACAATCTGCCCCCCGGTGTAATGGTGACAATCTGTCCCTGGTGTAATGGTGACAATCTGTCCCTGGTGTAATGGTGACAATCTGCCCCCCGGTGTAATGGTGACAATCTGTCCCTGGTGTAATGGTGACAATCTGTCCCTGGTGTAACGGTGACAATCTGTCCCCGGTGTAACGGTGACAATCTGTCCCCGGTGTAACGGTGACAATCTGTCCCTGGTGTAATGGTGACAATCTGCCCCCCGGTGTAATGGTGACAATCTGTCCCTGGTGTAATGGTGACAATCTGTCCCTGGTGTAATGGTGACAATCTGTCCCTGGTGTAATGGTGACAATCTGTCCCTGGTGTAATGGTGACAATCTGCCCCCCGGTGTAATGGTGACAATCTGTCCCTGGTGTAATGGTGACAATCTGTCCCTGGTGTAATGGTGACAATCTGCCCCCCGGTGTAATGGTGACAATCTGTCCCTGGTGTAATGGTGACAATCTGTCCCTGGTGTAACGGTGACAATCTGCCCCCCGGTGTAACGGTGACAATCTGTCCCTGGTGTAATGGTGACAATCTGTCCCTGGTGTAATGGTGACAATCTGTCCCTGGTGTAATGGTGACAATCTGCCCCCCGGTGTAATGGTGACAATCTGTCCCTGGTGTAATGGTGACAATCTGTCCCTGGTGTAACGGTGACAATCTGTCCCTGGTGTAACGGTGACAATCTGTCCCCGGTGTAATGGTGACAATCTGTCCCTGGTGTAACGGTGACAATCTGTCCCTGGTGTAACGGTGACAATCTGCCCCCCGGTGTAACGGTGACAATCTGTCCCTGGTGTAACGGTGACAATCTGTCCCCCGGTGTAATGGTGACAATCTGTCCCTGGTGTAATGGTGACAATCTGTCCCTGGTGTAACGGTGACAATCTGTCCCCCGGTGTAACGGTGACAATCTGTCCCTGGTGTAACGGTGACAATCTGTCCCCCGGTGTAACGGTGACAATCTGTCCCTGGTGTAATGGTGACAATCTGTCCCTGGTGTAACGGTGACAATCTGTCCCCGGTGTAATGGTGACAATCTGTCCCCGGTGTAATGGTGACAATCTGCCCCCCGGTGTAATGGTGACAATCTGTCCCCCGGTGTAATGGTGACAATCTGTCCCCGGTGTAATGGTGACAATCTATCCCTGGTGTAATGGTGACAATCTGTCCCCGGTGTAACGGTGACAATCTGTCCCTGGTGTAATGGTGACAATCTGCCCCCCGGTGTAACGGTGACAATCTGTCCCTGGTGTAATGGTGACAATCTGTCCCTGGTGTAACGGTGACAATCTGTCCCTGGTGTAATGGTGACAATCTGCCCCCCGGTGTAACGGTGACAATCTGTCCCCGGTGTAACGGTGACAATCTGTCCCCCGGTGTAACGGTGACAATCTGTCCCTGGTGTAACGGTGACAATCTGTCCCTGGTGTAATGGTGACAATCTGTCCCTGGTGTAATGGTGACAATCTGCCCCCCGGTGTAATGGTGACAATCTGTCCCCCGGTGTAACGGTGACAATCTGTCCCAGGTGTAACGGTGACAATCTGTCCCTGGTGTAATGGTGACAATCTGTCCCTGGTGTAACGGTGACAATCTGCCCCCCGGTGTAACGGTGACGATCTGTCCCTGGTGAAGAGCTCCAGGTACAAGCACCTGTTTTCCTTTGAAAATCTCACCTTGTGAAACATCTCATCCACCTCCTGTATGGTCAGGAACTCCTGACGATGTCTGGCACAGTTCAGCCTTCTACAATAACTCTCCAAAATGCCTTCCATTGTGGATCATTTACTGTTTCTTCCTGAAGTTGGTTGATTTGGTGTTGACCAGAGCTCATCAGATGGACATTGAGTACATCTTCCACTTCAATGTCTACACCATCTGCTTGCTGCCCTAGCAAATCATCTGCAGTTTTATTTTCGATTTGTAACCTGTTCAATGCGTTGGAAGCAACTATTTTGCTACCGGGTTTGTAATGGACTTTGAAGTCATGTTTGTATTTTTATCAGAAGTCATTGTCGTTTGGAACTGTGCTTGTGAGACGTTTGGAGGCATTTGTATTTGTTTGCCATGCTGCAAAATGCATGTTCCTAATCCTTTGAAATGCTTCAACCTCTAAGATCGCCTCCTTTCTTGGGTTGTGTAACGTCTCTCCTGTTAATGCCGATTTACGTGACTCAAACACGTGCTGATGGTCGTCCTGCCATACATGTGGAACATCCTGCTTTAGGAGCTCTTTAATGATGATGCTTTATCGACAAACTTGGGTAAGTATGATGCTAAAGGTGTTGAAAAATCTGAGGCATCTCCGCAAGTCCTCTTTGTTCTGGAGAACAGGCGTATCTTTGAGTTTGCCTGGGTCAGGTGGAGCCTCAGACAATTGTCAAACAGGTTTGAAGTGTTCAAAGCCTGTGTGCACGGAAGCACAGTCTACGAAGTGGATGAGCAGATTGGCCATGGCACCATGGTACAGGAAGCCGTTCAAACCGGAGGAACAAACAGGAATGTAGATGTAGTAGGGGATAGATAGTGAGAGGGATTGACACAGTTCCCTGCAGCAAAGAGAGAGTCCAGACGGCTGTGTTGCCTGCCTGGTGCCAGGGTTCAAGACATCTGCTCAGGACTGGGGAGGAACTGGAAGGGGGAGAATTCAGTTGTCATGGTCCATGTAGGTACCAATGACATAGGCAGGACAAAGAAAGAGATTCTGCATAGTCAGTATGAGGAGCTAGGTACTAAATTATGAAGCAGAACCTCAAAGGTAACAATCTCTGGATTACTATCTGAGCCATGTGCAGAACTGGCATTCGATACAAAAAATGAGAGAGATGAATGTATGGTTCAGAGACTGCTGTAGGAGAAGTGGATTTTGGTTTGCAGGAAACTGGCACCAGCACTGGGGAAAGTGGGGACTGTACCATTGGGACAGTTTTCACCTGAACTGTGCTGGGGCCAGTGTTCTTGCAAACTGCATAACTAGGGAAGTAGAGAGGGTTTAAAACTAAATAGGGGAGGCAAGGGATCAAATGTGGGAAGATGTGATTTATCCAAGAGTAGAGGCAAGGTAGAGAGGAAGGTAGCAATATGGGAAATGATAAACAGGCTGTGACAGGAAGGGATAGAGAGTACAAATACAAGAGTAAATCAGCAGATAAGGCTAACTGCTGCAAATATAATAAATAGACAAAACTTAAGGCTCTGTGTCTGAATGTTCGTAGCCTTCAAAACAAAACAGATGAACTGAAAGTACAAATAGAGATGAGTAAGTATGATCTGATCTCCATTGCACAGGTATAGCCACAGGATGGCATAGAGTGGGATCTGAATATTGAAGGGTATATGTCAGTTAGGAAGGACAGGAAGTCAGGAAAAGGTAGAGGGGTGGCTCTGTTAATTAAAAATGACATTAACACAGAGAGGGATGAACTAAACTTAGGAAACCAGGATGTAGAAGAGGTTTTGGTAGAGATGAAGAATGAAAAAAGGGGGAGGTCACTTGTGGGGGAGTGTGTACAGGCCCCTGAATAGTAATCACTCAGTAGGACAGAGTATCAAAGAAGAAATAGTTGGAACTTGTCAGAAAGGTACGGTGGTTATTGGGGGGGATTTTAATAAAAGGTACGGTGGTTATTGGGGGGGATTTTAATAAAAGGTACGGTGGTTATCGGGGGGATTTTAATAAAAGGTACGGTGGTTATCGGGGGGATTTTAATAAAAGGTACGGTGGTTATTGGAGGGATTTTAATAAAAGGTACGGTGGTTATTGGGGGGATTTTAACCTACATATAGACTGGAACAGCCATATGGGGGAAGGTAGCATAGGTGATGAATTCATAGAATGTTTTTGGTATAGTTTCTTAGATAAGTACATTGTGGAGCCAACCAGGGAGAAGGCTGGACTAGACCTGGTATTTAGCTACGAGGTAGAGTTAATTAATGGCCTCATAATGAAGGTGTCCCTAGGTGGCAGTGATCCTAATATGAGTGAATATTATATTCAGTTTGAGGAACAGAAGAGTGGAACTAAGACTAGTATTTTAAACTTAAATAAGGACAATTACGAAGGCATGAAATAGATATAATGAAAGTTAACAAAGTGAGCACTGGTCCAATAGAGAGTGAATCTGGGGAATTAATAATTGTAAATAAGGAAATGGTTGATGGATTAAACAGTCTTTGCTATAGAGGATGAAAGTAACATCCAGAAATAACTAAATCAGGAAATGGAAGGGAGGGAGGAACTCATGAAAATGACAATCATCAAGGAAGTGGTGCTTAGCAAATTGCTGGAATTGCAGGCTGACAAATTCTCAGGTCCTGATGGGCTTCATCCTAGGATCTTAAAGGAAGTGGCCATTGTTAAGACACAGTAGTTGGTAAAGCTGAGTTATTTAAAAATCCCAGAGGGAAACTTTAAACAACTGTCATAACCTAATTTTTTAAGTGGTAAGTTGGAGATGCAACTCTAAATTCAGGAATCAGACCAGCAGTTCTCGAGAGGTTTTTATATCAAACTACATGAGACATGTATTAATTTACACAAGTTAAATATGTGCACATAGCTACAAAATTACTAGTGTCATAACTTTTAACAAATTCCCAAGCCAACCTCCATTAAAGCAACAGCAACCTATAGACTTAAAGCAGACACCAGGCAAAGCATTTTCACGTTACAAATCCAAAATGAGGTTCCTTTCACTTTGTTTCCTGTGCAGACACAGTGGTAGGCTTACAGGCTTTGATGTTACATTCCTCTGCACAGACAAAGGTGGCCAAAACTGCTATCGGTTATACCCAACACATCTCTTTGAATGTAAATTCTCATTATATCACCAGCCCCTTTGAACTCCACATCTTCGAACAATAAAACCCCTTTCATAGCACCAATTTTATTAGTAATATAAACATTGCTTGGTCTCTGCTAGCTGGGTGCCAGATTTCACTCCCCTTCTTGAATGCTCCATTCAACAAAATGCAAATACACTCTATCTCTCTTACATCTCAAACTAGTGTATCAAAGCACCCAGACTAGCTGGCTTTAATCCAATTAAGACACATCAGCAGACTAAACCTCTATTTTAAAAGAAAAATAATTTCCAATAATATACATTAATAACTTCATGATACTAGTGGGATAATTGATGTTTTGGCTTTATTTTCCAAAGCTGCCTAGATTTGGGGAAGGTTCCATTAGAGTGGAAAATAGTGAATGTAACTTCTTTATTCAAACAGGGAGATGAAGCAGGAAACTATAACCCGCTCAGCTTAACATCTGTCATAGGGAAAAATTTGGAGTTCTCTAGGTCAGATGGAAGGGCTACATAATGGGGGGAGTTTCATTTCATACATCATAAATATATTGCAATCAACAAATAGAAATGTGCCAAGGGTTTGCTAATATTGCACAATATCCAGCACGATCACAATTCCTCAGGTACTGAAGTAGCCCATGTCCAAATTCAGCAAAACTTGGACAGCATCCAGGCTTTGGCTGACAGATGACAAGTAACATTCACGCCATGGACTGAACGGAATCAGCCATATAAATACTGTGGCTACAAGAGGGAGTCAGAGGCTAAGAATCCTGTGATGAGTAACTCACCTCCTGACTCCCCAAAGCCTGTCCACCATCTACAAGGCACAAGTCAGGAGTGTGATGGAATACTCTCCACTTGCCTGGATGAGTGCAGCTCCCACAACACTCAAGAAGTTTGACACCATCCAGGACAAAGCAGCCCACTTGATTGGCACCACATCCACAAACATTCACTCCCTCCACCACCGATGCACAGTAGCAGCAGTGTGTGTACCATCTACAAGATGCACTGCAGGAACTCACCAAGGCTCCTTCGACAGCACCTTCCAAACCTACAACCACTACCATCTAGAAGGACAAGGGCAGCAGATAGATGGGAACACCACCACCTGGAAATACCCCTCCAAGTCACTCACCATCCTGACTTGGAACTATATCGCCGTTCCTTCACTGTTGCTACATTATAAGGCCTGTAGTGTTCATTGGCTTCAGACTACCAGGTGCTTGCAGAGTTTGACATTAGTTCCAAATGACATATATCACATGGTTGTTTTACATATATGTTTTGTTATGTTATAATTTGTACTTCATTAATGCCATTTGGGAAAGTAACATCTTATAATTATTATGAATAGCTCCATAACCCTGTTTGTTGCTGGTGGTTCCCTCTCCAATGAGGAGACAGCCTGGCTCGGTATCAGCATGTTCCAGCATTCCTATTTAGAATATCTGAAAATAGGAGGCACTATGTAGCGATTTTGTTTGCCCGCTGACTGTGGCTGGTCCATGTTGTTGTTCCTTGATGGCATTATTGATGATTTGTTTTATTACCTTGTTGATGTTTGGGAGAGATTGTTAGGGCAGTTATTGGCTGGGTTAGTTTGGTTCTGATATTTGTAGATTAGCCATGGCTGAACAATTTTCCTCCTTATTAGCTAGACGCTGGTTTTCTTGCTGCACTGGGCGAGCTAGGCAAGAGAGCTAGCTAGCTTGGATATACACGTCTTAAACACTGCAGGATTTTATCAGAATCCAGATTCTTTACTGGTGCACTTTACTCAGCACATTCTTAATGAAATAAATTGGCAGGTCTCAGATATTTATGATTATTCGAACATTTTGCAGAGGCCAGAGTATTGTTCCCTTGGGAGTTATTACTTCAGGTGCTTGCAAACAGTATTCTGGCAATGATCTATTAATGATTTTAATTAGTTTCCCAATGGCCTCAATAGGCCGTTGACAGGTTGGCGGGTGGACATCTGACTCGGCTGCGTCCCCACTGACCTGAAAATAGAAATGACGTGGGGTGATGTCACATCAGCGAGTGGGCCCCACCCCCACTCACCGACCAGAAGATCCTGCCCATGAAAACAAATTTTGGACTGTTAGATCTGCCCTCAATCCATTCCACTGAGCATTGTGGCATTGGTCCACTCCATAATGGAGGTTGTCTTCACTCTGAAGATGAGAATTTGTCTTTGTAAAGACAAGTGCTACAAAATAATTTGAATAGAAATAGTCCATGCATTGAAAGCCACTGCAGTATGTTTACCTATGTAAAAAGGTGAGGTCGGTATTAACCTAAACATTAATTCCGTTATGACCTGGCAGATGATATGTGTGCCAGGAGGATCAAATCCACAAGGAAAACTTGATCACGGGGTCACAACGATTTTGCAATTTGTAATTTATTTTGAGATGTGAGCCTTGAACTCAGTAGTAATAAGTCCATCAAGACCTACAGAATATTTTACAAAACTAAATCAAACAATTATTAAGAAAAGATAAGATTTCAAGCACATACATAGGTCTACAAATTACTATTATAATAACTTCTGAAACCCCTAATTAATCTGGCTCCCAGGAATACCTCTGTTAAGACATCAGTAGAAAAACAAATACATTTAAACAGACCCAGGCAAAGCAACACAATACCCTGGACAATGGAATTCAAAGTGAATTTTCTCAGCATCGGTTCCTGTAGAAACTGCAACTTGATGCACAGATGCTGGAGGCTTTTCACACTTGTGATAGATCTTAGAATTCCTTGTCCTCTGACACATAACCTCAACTTTTTATGCAACTTTCTCCCTTCTTAATGTGAATTCCATTGTTCCCAAATGTCTTGGCAACTTTACTTTTCTCATAATATAAATCTTACACAGTGCTCATATCATCAGTAACCTTTGGGAAAAATAAACACACTTTGGCTTAACATCTTCTGACTATGTATAACATCCTATCATCTCTTTGAAAATCAAACGTTTGTAATTTATCCATAAATGCAAAATTGCCTTACACCCCACATTCTAAAACTTCAGCCATGTTTACATATTTAGCATTACAGACCTAGCTTCTTGATGATGACTCAAAGCCTCCAGACCAGCTGTCTCCAATTCAATTAAATCCACCCCCCCCCAACACACACACACACACACACACACACACACACACACACACACATAAACTATCCAAACTCCATTATTAACCCACTTTTATAATAAATCACAATAATATCATGAGAATTATTATATTTTCATGACATCCCCCTCCTTATTGGAAAAGGGACCGTCATAATTTTAAAAAGACAGTTTCATTTTCTTGACCCATCTTATGCTTATCTACATATTCACATTATTACATTACAGATGCATGCATCAATTTAACAATATAGATACAAACCTTTGGTATCAACAAAAATGATTCCAGTCTCGTGTCCAGGCTTTTAAATGTCCAATTTTCCCTTTTGAGCTTCAAACTCTTGACAATGCATCTGCAGTTAGATTTTCCTGTCCAGCCGCATTTATAATCAATTAAATGGTTGCGGTAATAAATTCCATCTGAATAGACTTTCACTTTTGTCTCGAAATTTATCCAGAAACTTTAAAGGAATGTGGTCTGTATAAACAATTGTTTCTGATGAATTGTTTGCAACATAAATCTCAAAATGCTGCAGTGCTAGCACCAAACTCAAAGTCTCTTTTTCAATCATTGAATATGTTCTCTGTTGTATATTCAACTTCCATGAAAAATACCCTATTGGTTTCTCAATTTCAGTTTCATCTTCTTGTAACAGTACGGTCCTGATATCACTTGCCCCAATGACCAACTTGAATTGCTTGGTATAATTGGGCACAGCCAAAACTAGAGCCGTAGTTAATACAGTTTTCACACTGTCAATTGTTTCTGACACTCCTGTGTCCATTGAAACTCCTTGTTCCTTTTTAATAGTTCAGTGAGTGGAACAACCACTTGGCTGAAGTTGGTACAAATTTTCGGTAAAACCCACTCATGCCCAGAAATCTCAAAACGTCTCGTTTTGTTGTAGACACTGGGAAATCCACGATAGCCTTGACTTTCACATCTCTCAGAGTCACCTTACCATGTCCGATGATGTGGCCTCGATCTGTAACTTGCACTTTTGTAAGTTCACTTTTAGCCAAGTTCATCACCAAATTAGCTTCTTGTAGTCGAGTAAATAATTCTTCCAGTTGCTGTAAATGTTCCTCCCACGTTTGACTGTAAACAATTGGATCATCAATATAAACAGCACAGTCCTTCAATCCTGCAATTACTTTGTTTGTCAGTCTTTGAAATGCTGCAAGTGCATTTTTATACCAAATGGCATGACTTTAAACTGATAGAGTCCATCTGGTATCACAAAAGCTGATATCTCCTTTGCTCTCTCCGATAATGGTATTTGTCAATATCCTTTTAGCAAGACAATCTTTGTGATAAATTACTACTCTAAGAGCTGCATGTGTCATGTCTATTTTTAATGTCCGTATCCAGTGGTCAAAATTACTTTGTTTTACTCTCTCAAACTCAATATAAGTTTGCCCAGGCTGTTTTCTCATATTCACTAAATTTCTGCCTGTATGCCTCAGGAATCAATTCATATGCACTCAAAATAGCTTTTTTTAACCACATCATAGTTCACTGACATTTATTCTGACAGTGAAACGTAAACATCATGTGGTCTACCTGCCAACCTGGATTGTAACAACAATATCCAGCTTTCCTGTGGCCATTTCATCTGTTTAGTTATCTTCTCAAATGAAATAAAGAATGCTTCAACACCTCTTTCTTCAAACTTGGAATAGCTTGTGCACGTTTAAACATCTCCCCACTGGGCTCATCTGGAAACAAATCCTTTCTCACCTTCTGGTTTCTCTTTTTTTTTTTAAACTGCCAGCATTTTAATCTGGAATTCTCTGTCTCTCTCTTTTTCTCTTTCCTTCCTTTGTGCCTGGTCCCTTTGAAATTCTCTTTCTCTTTCCTTTTCTTTTTCTTCTCTGTCTGGCTCATGTTTTTTTTCATCTGCAGCTGAATTTGAGCCCATTCCAATGACCCACCCTTTGGAGAACTTGGTCTTTCAGATATTTCTTCCAATTTCAAATGCTGCAGTATACCTTCAAATATGTTTGATTTCCTTACCCCTGCAGGTAATGCTAATTGTAACTGATCTGCCTACTCTGCTAGCTTACCCTTAGATACATTTTGTAGCCCAATCAGAGTTATACCTTCTACTTCAAAAAAAGTTTTAGCCATGGATACAGCCATTTTTGCAGTCTCACCACTTTAAAAAAAAGTACCTCATCTCAACTCCTGAATTCAAAATGCCTCTTGTATTCATCACCTTAAGATTCACCAACTCCAAATGGATCAAGGAATTTCAAATCTATCCCGGACAAGCCCCCAGTTTGTTATGACGTGGCAGATGATGTGTGCCAGGTGAATCAAATCCATGAGGGAAACTTGGATCACACATTCACAAAGGTTTTGCAATTTGTATTTTGTTTTGAGATGCATGCCTTGAGCTCAATAGTAATAAGACCACCAAAACAAAGAAATTTTTTACAAAACTAAATTAAACACTTAATAACAAAAGAAAGGATTTCAAGCACATACATAGACCTACAAATTATTACTTTAGTAAATCCTAAACCCCCTAATTAATCTGGCTCCCAGCTACACTTCCACAAAGGCAACTGTGAAAAAACAAATAGATTTAACAGACCCAGGCAAAGCAACTCAATACCATGGATAGTGGAATTCAAAATGAGTTTTCTCAGCTTCGGTTCCTGTCAACAACAACTTGATGCACAGATGCTGGAGGCTTTTCACACTTGTGATAGATCTTAGAATGCCTTCTCCTTCTGGCACATAGCCTCAACTCTTTTGTACATGTTTCTCCCTTTTTAATGTAAATTCCATTGTTCCCATATGTCTTTGCAACTTTACTTTTCTCATTGTGTTCATATTATCAGTAACCTTTGAGAAAAATAATTTAAATAACTTAACATCTCTTTGAAATTCAAACTAACCTAATTTATGTATAAATGCAAATTTTCCTCACACTTTAAAACTTCAGCCATGTTTATGTATTTAGCATTTCAAACCTAAATTATTTGTTGATGACTCAAAGCCTCCAGACTAGCTGTGTCCAATTCAATTAAATCTCCACCCCCCCCCCCCCACACACACACACACAGGCACATGCACCCACACATACACACATGCACAAACTATCCAGCTCCACTATTAACCCACTTACACAATAAATCACAATGATATTATGAAAATTATTTTATGTTCATGACAATGCTAAAATGAAAGCTATAACATTTACCACAACAATCATTAGAACTAATGCCTACATATATACTTTTTCACTGTTAATACATTCTTTCATAGTCATATAAACAATTTTTTTCTAAGATTATTGCACATGTGGCCAAAACAAATGAATGAGATGGAATCAGAAATGCTTTTTGATACTCATTGCAATATAATCGCTGAGTTTAACATTTTGTTACTATGGTTCTTTGAAGCATATTCTTGGTCACAAGCAGTTGCAGGTCCTGTATGGTTCACTCCAGGTGATGGTATCTCCACCAAAAGAGTAAAGAAAGAAATGAATTCAGCACAAATGCTAAACAAAGCAAAACTCAGATCTGGCGCCTTCACTGAGCTGTGAAGCCAGTTTCTTTTTGCTACCACAGGACGTGGGTAATGCTGGCAGCATTTGCCCACCTCTAATTGCCCTTGAAGTGAAAATGCTCCGTCATTTCAGAATCAACCACATTGCTGTGGGTCTGGAGTCACATGTAGGCCAGACCAGGTAAGGATGGCAGATTTCCTTCCCGAAAGGACATTAGTGTCCCAGATTGGTTTTTCTGATAATTGCAGATTTATTAATTGAAGTTAAATTCCACCAGCTGCTGTGGTGGGATTTGAATCAATGTTCCCAGAGCATTAGCTTGGGCCTGTGAATTACTAGTCCAGTGACATTACCAATATACCACCAGCTCCCCCAAAACCCAAGGAATTGGAGCAGGAGTTGAAATGTTGCTTTTTGTTCTAAATTATTTTAAACTTTCAATTTTAAAGTGTGTGGTTTGAACCTATAAATATCAGAAGGGATGGCGTGGGAATTGGTTAGTCCTCACTTTCTAAGACTATGCGCCCCCAACTCAAGCCTGCAGCCCACCCAAAACCAGTCCTTGGGCCTTATTAACATTTCGATGAGCTATCAGATGACAGAGGGGCCGAAACCAAATCCAAAGAAAGGCTCGGAGTGACAAGGCAGCCTGGGAGTCGATTGTGGATGATTTGTCTTTGGCGAGCGTTCCTGCTGCTCCTCATTCCACAGCAACAGGTAATTGTATTAACAGGTGTTTCAGTGGCAATCACTGCTTAAGGATCATTGGAAAGCTCGGAGAATGTTATTGTTTACTGCGAGGGGGAACTGATTACAAACGTAGGGAGGTTACACTTCAGTTATACAGAGTGCTAGTGAGGCCATATTTGCAGTACTGTGTACAGTATTGGTGACCTTATTTAAGGAACGATGTAAATGCATTGGAAGCAGTTCACAGAAGGTTTACCAGACTAACACTTGGAATGGGTAGATTGACTTATGAGAAAAGGTTGGACAGACTAGGCTTGTGTCTGCTGAAGAGTAAGAGGCAACTTGATTAAAACATACAAGATCCTGAGGGGATCACTGGAAAGTGGGATTAAAATGAGCAGCTACTTTCTTTTTCATCTTTTTCTGGCCAGCACAGGCATGAAGGGCTGAATGGTCTCTTTCTGCACGATAGAACTATAGAAAGCCATAGAAAAGCTATGAAACAGACCTGGTTCTTGCTCTGCTCACTTGAAAGCATTTGTGCAAGTAAGCCTCAAACCGATAATCGAATTCACATTAAAATATGTAAGAGACATAATGTCCATGAAGCTGCCTTTATCAATGTCAAAGTATCCAAAATATAGATGTAGATTAGACACAGGATGGTGTGCACCAAAATTTCTGACATTCTTACTCATTTTTCTGTCTAGGAAGTACACCAATTCCAACCCTACTTTCTGTTAATTTTAAGATATTGTATAGTATGAGACATCCATCATACCTACTGTTAGATGTGATTCTGTGATTGGGCAGCACTTGCTGAACAACCCTGAGTGTGCTAATAGCTACACTAACAGCCAATTTATGATAATCAGTTGAGCTCATAACGTGCCTCATTTATGCTCCCACGAAGTAACATAAATTCTGATGCAATGGGGTTGTGTGGTGCTATGCTGAATTGATGTTTAGGCTGGAGGTTAACTGTCCTTATGCCACACGAGATCCTGTCAGGTTTGTGCAGCTCTGAGTCATGGTGTTTGTAAAGGAACAGTGAAGGCATCAAGGCCTGTCAATGAACGGACTATGTTCAAGCCTTACACCTTTCTGAATTACCCTGGAGCTTGGGGAGTCTATCGTTCCCCATTGCTTTCTCCATGACAACATCTCAGCCAATCAGAGCCAACTTGCCAACCAATCAGCACACTTATCATCTGTAGTATAAGTTGTCGTGTTTGAAATTTGCTGTTCTTGCCTTTCTCCTGATGAGTGAAGACAAAAAGCTTCAGCAACATGTCTCTCTTTTCAGCAGGTATCTCTCATAAGAATTTTGCAAATATAAATGTACAATGGAAAAAAACTAAAGAAACAGAAATGAAGGGCAAATGAGTAATTAGCAATTACAGTTTTCTTATTTTCTATTGATTTTTTATAGGAACACTAAGAAAAACCTAGGCAGAATGTGACATGAGCAGTTAGACAATGCTAATATTTCAATTAATGTTTAGCCTTGATGCCTTCACTGTTCCTTTACAAACACCATGACTCAGAGCTGCACAAACCTGACAGGATCTCGTGTGGCATAAGGACAGTTAACCTCCAGCCTAAACATCAATTCAGCATAGCACCACACAACCCCAGCAGCAAGCAAACCATAATTCAGCATAGCACCACACAACCCCAGCAGCAAGCAAACCATAATTCAGCATAGCACCACACAACCCCAGCAGCAAGCAAATCATAATTTCAGTACAATGCCAATTATTTTACCTGCAATTCATTTCCATTCTCTGCTCTGCCTGGATTGAATCAAGTTTTGACATGAAGCAATCTTCAATTTGATTCACCTAATACCGATAAGATTGAAACAAAGTATTCACAAAATAGTAATTTGAGATATTCTGTATTGTAACTGGGTTTGCATAAGACAATTCATGGAGCTTCTCATTTCTTGTAGAAGTCGTAACATATAAAAGGAGGTGTTCAACCATGAACTCACAAATTGTACCATTTTTCACCTTGTTTTCCACTTTGCCCTGCAGAAGCCATTTTATATCTGACCACATCAGCAGGTATTCATTCTACAGGGAATTCGAGGTCATTAGGATGGTTTGATAAGCAAGGTGAGCACTTGTGGCACAAGCACAATTGTGCACAGAAGTGCTGAATTAACACCAGACCTTTCTCTTGGTTAGATATTAGTATACATTGCTGGTTGTGAATCTTCTTTAACCAGAAGCATCCTAGAACAGGCGAGACATAACCAGCAGCCAGACATTGCTAGAACACAATGAACATATGGGACTGAACCTTCCTTCCTGAAATCGAGCAAAACCAGATGGTTTTTCAGCTACTGAGAAAAAGAGTAAAATCAGTGGCTGACCACCAAAATCCTGCCGCAGCTGTGAACAGCACAGTGGTATTGAGGAGATAGACAGAGCATCAAGGAGGGCATCTATGCTGATGGCTCTGAATGTTAGTGAAGCTGTTCACTCCAAGCAATTTTTGATGCTTCATTGAATTCCCTATTATAGAACAAATAGGGGAAAAAGTTCATCTTTTGATTAGAGAAATTTAATTTTGTAATGAGAATTCCTTTTTCCTTGTTATGAGTACTGGAAGAAATGGACAAAGTTAAACTGGAGCAACTTATAGTCAGGCTTTATGGCAAGTGTTTGTTTCCAAAATATAAATACCCACTCCCCACAGGGCTACCGGCCTAACAAGTCTTATTTCAAATTCTCTGCCCCACTAGTTCATCCTCCACCTCTGGGACAAAGAGGACATCCACCCCCACCCTCCGGATCTCAAGAATGGGACCATCATGTGACGAGAAGGGGGACAAATCTGATTGTGAAAACAACAGGGGCATTTCCCTCCTGTCCATTGTGGGTAAGATCCTGGACCGTATACTCCTGACTCCCTTCGTCCGGTTACTGAGGAGATCCACCCGGAAACCCAGTGTGGCTTCTGACTATCCCAGGTACTGCGGACATGGTCTTTGTGGCTAGACAGATCCCAGTAAAATGTCGGCAGCAAAATCAGGAATTGTTCCTCTCCTCCATTGTCCTGACCAAGGTGTTTGATTCTTTAAATGGTGAAGCTCTATGGATCGTTCTCCAGAGCTTTGGTTGCCATCCTGAGATTCCCACATGACAACATGGCCGCCACCATCCTGAATGGAGGATCTGTAACTGGCCTTTCACATCTGGGCTGGGGTCAGACAAGTTTGTGTGATCAGCCCCACCTTGTTCACCATTTACCTGACCATCATCGTCCACCTCATCCTAGATGACCTACCACCTGGTGTCAAGATTCAGTATCGTCTGGATGGGAAGCTCTTCAACCTTGGTCGCTCCCAGGCAAAAACAAAACTCACCACAATGTCCATCCACGACCTTCAGTTTGCGGGTAACTGCTGCATGATGGCTCAGTCTGTACAGGGCATGCAAAGGACACAACCTCTTTAACACCTCGTGTAAGAGGCTTGGTCTGTCCTTAAACATCGCCAAGACTAAGATCCTTCACCAACCTTCCTTGGGCCAGTTGAGCATCCCACGCACCATCCACATAGATGAGGTGACTCTGGAGTATGTGCAACATATTCCTTATCTCAGCAGCCACCTCTCCCAAGGAATTACCATTGATGAGGAAGTCCAACACTGAGTTAACTGTGCCAGCGCTGCCTTCTTCAAGCTGCACCAACGTGTCTTTGACAACAGGGGCCTTTGTCAACAAAGTCAACAAAAGTTCTGGTTTATAAGGCAGTTGTGTTAACCACCCTCTTCTACTGCAGCAAGACATGGACTGTCTACCGATGCCACATTGCTATCCTTGAGAGCTTCCATCAATGGGGCTTCTGCTGAATCCTGGAGATTAAATGGGAGGCCCACCGGACTAACATAAGCGTCCTCGGTGAAGCTGTGTCTGGCAGCATTGAAGCCCTGCTCCTGAAGGATCAGCTCCGATGGGCAGGCCAGTGCATCCGGGTGCCTGAAAACTGCCTCCCTCGCCAGGTTCTCCTCTCCCAGCTCTCCCCTGGCCAACGCTCAAAGGTCAGCCAAAGGAAACGGTATTAGGATATGCTCAAGGTCGCCTCAAAGCTCGGAGGGATTCACACCAGTGACTGGGAGGAGAATGCTCTCAATCACCCAGCATGGCCCCACCCAGTCCATCAAGGCACAAACCACTTTGAGGCTCAGCGACACAACAGCGAGGCAGACCAGCGATGACAGAGGAAGGAGAAGGCAGCCAGCGCAGGGCTGCAATCTCCACTCCCCCTGCGCAACAATGGCTCTGACAGCAGAAGGACATGCAGATCCAGAATTGGGCTCCTCTGTCATCCGAAGACTCACCAGGTCTGATGGACATCACCCTCGATTCCAAGGGGCTGTCGTTAACCTCACATGGAGCACAGCACTATCTGTAAAAGTAAATTGCTTTGTATTAATTTGCTGCTAGGCCTGTCCAGGCAGTCTCTCATTATCTTTTCAGCTATGCCTTACAGTTCACAAACTTCTCAAAGAATCTGAAAACAAGAAAAGACAGCAGTTTAATTCATAGACTGGTATGATTCCCAAAGGTGTTGGGAGCAATTGATGGAACTGCTGTGGGTTTGAAAACCCGTACAATCCAAACCTTCAATGTTATTGTTAGATAAATAGTTTCATTGCATTAATCCAGTCCCTGGCTCTTACACCATCCCTGCTAACCCTGGACCCTGACATACATCGAGCAAATGTTCTAACCTTTACCATAACCATAGATGGCAATTATAAAGGCACCAATAAATTGTGCTATGTTGACTATTTTGTGCATTTAAAGTGCAGTTTGAGTATTGCTGGAAAAATAGGCAAATCAAAGCTGTGCATCTTGTACTCATACAGTATAAATTGCTGTTTTCCCTTTATATTGGTATTCTTGTGAAGTGTCCTGATGAGTACAAGATGAAAAGCTTCAACATGTCTCTTTTCTCAGCAATACTCAAGTTCTGTACTCCAAATGACTATTAAAGTGTTGTTTCTTTACAATCCCGGGTATCACAAATTCTTGGCTCAACAGATTGATAACAAACCTTGACTCTGAACAAAGCCGTTAGGTTATGAAAATCTTAACCTGCCAGGTTCCAATCATAGATATTGGTGAATGTAATTACCTTCATTGGGAGATTGGCTTAAAATAAAAACAGGTCTCACACTGTCCCAGTGATCAGCCACTGACCACAACAAGTCCAAGTTACTGTCTCTCCATGTAGACTCACATCAATAGGGTGGATATGGGACAATGTGAAATATTTGATATATTGTTTGGGTAATTACACAAAACAACATCCAATTTCTGCAATAACAAAATTATCAGAAAATACCCAGAAGGATAAACCAGTTTGGACCAGTGCTCTTATTCCCAGTTTTCACTGTTTTCTCCTTCTGGGTAACACAATTTCTGCTGTTAACCTTTCAACAAAGTAAGAAGCAAAGTGTGGCAGATAAACTTTAACTATTTAGATGAGTTTTTTTTTAAGTGATTCTACATCTTTGGAATTAATTTACCGTTATAAACTGCTGGTACAGAGTTCACCTACACAAACACACCCAGTATAAACACCGGGGACTGTAATCTAGAGTTGTGGCTAATGATTCAAGTGTAGCATCTGCAAACAGAGGCAAAAAACAAATATGATGAGGTACATGGGGCAAGAAGATTGAGAGAGCAGGTCATTGGCTTTCTCAAAACTGAAAGCAAGAATGCAGGTGCAGCAAGCAGTTCAGAAGACGAATGATATGTTGGCCCTCGTTGTTAGAGGACTTGAGTACAGGAGCAAGGATGTCTTACTGCAGCTGTACAGGGCCTTAGTGAGACCACACCTGAAGTAGTGAGTGCAGTTTTGGTCTCCTTACCTAAGAAAGGATACACTGGACATAGAGGGAGTGCAGCGAAGGTTCACCAGACTGATTCCTGGGATGGCAGGTTTGTCGTATGAGGAGAGATTGGGCTGACTAGGCCTGTATTCACTGGGGTTTAGAAGAATGAGAGGGGATCTCATTGAAATGTATGAAGTTCTGACAGGGCTGGACAGACTGGATGCAGGGATGATCTTTCCTCTGGCTGGGGGGGTCTAGAACAAGGATTCACAGTCTCAGGATACAGGGTAGATCATTTAGAACTGAGATGAGGAGAAACTTCTTCACCCAGAGGGTGATGAACCTGTGGAATTCTCTACCACAGAGGCTGTGGAGGCCAAGTCACTGAATATATTTAAGGAGGAAATAGATTTCTAGACTCTAAAGGCATCAAGGGGTATGGGGAGAGAGCAGAGTACGGCGTTGAGATAGAGGATCAGCCATGATTATATTGAATGGCAGAGCAGGCTCGAAGGGCTGAATGACCTATTCCTGCTCCTAGTTTCTATGGCCAGGATTTTCCCGTCAGTGATTTGGGGGCGGGGCCCGCTTGCTGAGGGGGAAATGATGCGGGATGATGTCGAGAGGAACCCCCGACATCATCCCAGTCCCGTTAAATGTTTAGGAAGGTGGGGGGACAGCGAAATCAGCTGTCTATGGCCAACTGAGGCCACTAACAGGCTAGTTAAAGTACGTAAAGACCTGCCCGTCCAACCTTAAGGCTGGTGGGCAGGACAGGAGCCCCAGCGGCTTCTGATAAAACATCAAACCTCATCTACTGGCGGGATGAGGATTCCTGTCCGTTTGTAAAAGCTTTAATACATTTTATGTGATATTTATTAACATGTCCCACCTCGTGTGATATTGTCACATGAGGGGGACATGTTAATAATTTTTTAATGTTTCTATTTTTAAAGTCTTCTGGACTGTCACTGATCTCCCTGAGACAGCGCTTTGCCTCAGGGAGCAGTGCGCTCACTTTGACAGCTGGGGATTCCCTCCCCACCCCCTGCACAGGAAGTACATAGCATTTTCCGTTGGGCAGGCCGCTGGGTGGGGCCTTAATTGGCCCGCCCACTCAAAATGGCGGCGGACCCCGTTTCGGTGGCGGGGGTTAGCTGTCTGCCCACCACCGAGCTGGTGGGGCCCACACACCCACCAAGGGCTAAATGGTATGATGTGGTGGGCATTACGGAGATATGGCTGCAAGGGGATCAGGACTGGGAGCGTACATTCAGATACATCACCTTCAGTCCTGTATCTCCCATCCCCTTTCCTGATGTGCTTGAAGTTAGATTCCTAGCCCTTTCCAAACACTCTGTCCTATTTTGTGTTCTGGAGACTTTAATAGCCTCTCCTGGGCTCTCCTTTCTTTTCAGTTTTTTCATAATTTTCCATGAAGTTGAATCCACCTCCCCACACGCTAACCTGGTGCTTTATTTCCCATTAGTCATACTTCTTGGAGTTTTACCCTTCCTTCCCCCCGAGAAAGAGGAAGGAGAGTTCAAAACCCTGGAGGTGGACCCTTGTGGAAGGTGTCTGAGAGAAAGCGTCGGTATGGGAGACGAAACCAAAGCGAGTTCTTGGAAAGTGGAGATTGGAAATCCTCACGTGAAAGACGGAGTACAGTGAGACTGGTTGGTTCACGGTGTGACAAGCGTCTGGGGGGAGTTGAGGAAGGATCCATAGCATCTTTTTGGGGTAGCATCTGTCACTTGGTTTCAGAGTGTGGTGTGTGACCACAGGTCGCTAATTGGTTTATATGGACTATGTATTTACTGTGAATATTAGCGTACAAGGCAGCTTGTGTAACCTGTGTTATCCTTACAAATCTGTATGTATATCTGAAAAGGTATAGGTGTGGGTGAAGGGCTATTGTAAAATAGCTCATCTTTTCTTGTTTAGTAAATGTTTTATTCTTTTGTTAAAAGTTCATCAGCTGACTCCAGTGACTCTGTTCAGTAGCCACTCTCCACATATGCAAACAAACAAATAAAAGTTAGGATCTATCCAGCTGGGTACCACCCTGGGATCAGGCTTGTCCAGTGGAAACATCAGCTGGGATCATAACATAAACTCCAGATAACTCCTTAGTGAAGAGTTAATGTGCAGTTAATGATCCCAGAGAGATTCATTGAAAAAAAAACTAAAATGTTCATTCTTGTTGACATAGTAACAAAGAAAATATATAAAATAATCACAGAATCACAGGTATAAGAAAACTAACACATTCTGTTTTGACTATCAAAATTCAAAACAAAGTAAAATGTTTATCTAATTTTATAATTTAAGATGCTGATTAACATCAGGGCCAACATCACCACACATCAGCGTGTTTACCCTACCCCCGCATGCCAATGTGAAAATTCTGGCCACAGGATCATAGGGGAGAGTTTTCTCCCTCTCAGGGGTCTAACAGGGAGTGAGCGAGGGTGCAGGAGGACATGCAGCCAATCACTGCCCAGGATTGGGTCTGCGCCACCATTTTACATGCATGGGCCAATTAAGGCCCACCCAGTGTGATGCGCACCCGAAGTGCTGAGCCCCCCCTGTGCAGGCGGTGGGAGGAGGCTGAGTCGGGGTCTGTGCTCTTTCTCACACGCCCTCTCGTTCTCGATCCTTGCACCAATGGGAATAGTTTCTCCCTACCTACTCTGTCCAGACCCCTCATGATTTTGAGCACCTTTCTGAAACCTGCTCTCAGCCTTCTCTTCTCCAAGCAAAACAGTCTCAACTTCTCCAATCTCTCTTCATAACCGATGTTTCTCATCCCTGGAACCATTCTTGTGAATCTTTTCCGTACTCTCTCCAATGCCTTCACATCTTTCCTAAAGTGTGACACCCAGAACTGAACACAATAGTCCAGCCGACAGCAAACCAATGTTTTATACTGTCTTAACATGATTGTTTTTCATTCTTGCACAGGATATGAGCATCACTGGCTAGGCCAGCATTTATTTCCCATCCCTAATTACCCTTGAGAATTGTCCTTGCTTTTATTTTCTATGTCCCTATAAATAAAGCCCAGGATACTGTATGTTTTATTAACCATGCTCTCAACCTGTCCTGCCACCTTCAATGATTTAGGTACATATACACCCAAGTCCCTCTGCTCCTGCACCTGCTTTAGAATTGTACCCCTTATTTTATATTGTCTCTCTGTGCTCTTCCTGCCAAAATGAATCATTTCACACTTTCTGCATTGAATTTCATCTGCCTTTGTCTACCCGCTCCACCAACCTATCTATGTCCTTTTGAAGTTCTACACTGTTCTCCTCAAAGTTCACAATGCTCCAAGTTTTATATCATCCACAAGTTTTGAAATTGTGCCCTATACACCACAGTCTAGGTCATTAACGTATATCAGGAAGAGCAGGAGTCCTAACATTGACCCCTGGGGAACTCCACTGCAAAACTTGCTCCAATCTAAAAAACATTCATTAACCACTACTCTCTCCTTCATGTCCCTCAGCCAATTTCATATTCATGTTGCTACTTTCCTTTTTATTCCATGAGCTATAACTTTGCTCACAAGTCTGTTGTGTGGCACTGTATCAAATGCCTTTTGGAAGTCCATGTACACCACATCAACAGCATTACCCTCATCAACCCTCTCTGTTACCTTTCAAAAAACTTCAACAAGTTAGTTAAACATGATTTTCCCTTAAGAAATCCATGCTGACTTTCCTTAATTAGCCTGCATTTATTCTGTTAATTTTGTCCCGAATTATTGTTTCTAGAACCTTCCCCACCACTGAAGTTAAACTGATTGGCTGGCCATCCAGGAAAGGAAACAGAGGAAGGAATAACACGAATAAATGTGGAGCTATTAGTCAGCGTTAGCCTGGAGCCTATTTAAGGTTATATTTAAGGATAATATGTTTGATAATACAAACAAAATATAAACAATGTAGTGACTCTGGGCTCCTGAGTCCCATAGGAACCCATTGGAATAGATGCTGAAAGAGGCACCACATTAAAATAAAATTACAAATCCTCACAGCAAACTTTGCGTTGTCCAGTGGCACCCAACCACCACCACCCCCTCCACTCCCCTAGTCTATAAAAATCACCAGGCACTGGGCTCAACCAGCTGGCACAACTTCACTGGCTGCTTTTAAACTAAACACCAGCACCAATGATCCTGGTGACATGTCCTTAGGACTAGAAAATGATTCATCTGAGCCATTGAGCCACTATCTGGCTGAAGACTGGTGCTGCCTGAGATCTGAATCAGAGGCTTGCTGCGTGGAAAAGAATGGCCAGAGACAGAAAATAACTACGTTGTGTATAAACCAGCAGGTTCTCCTTGAAGTCTTTAGCAGCTCCCAGTTTATCCATGAATAACTGACCAGCCCTTCCTCAGCAATCAGATCTGTTAAATTCCATTCTATTCTATTAAGTAGCTTAATTTCCATGTGTCAAACATAATATAATCTGTCTTTATCAGTCTGAAAGGAAAGGAAATTGTTGAAAGTGTCAAAGAGAAAAGTCTAATCCCCAAAACTCTCACAACCAGTTTTTAACAACACTGAAAACTGCCAGAGTGGTGAGGAATCCATTAAATTCATATTGGTTTTCAGAACAACAATTTCTCCAGGGTTTTAAATAGAGAGAGTTTCATAAGCAAAGGTTGGCACTATAACTGTGCAGTGGGGAATCGCTGGCAAACAAATAATCAACTTTTCTTTGCAATAAAACAATGGCTAAAATGTTACCTTTGAAAGTGGATGGTGATGGATAAGGGTGTTTCATGGACATGCTAGATAGAGTATCTCAGAGTCTCTAGCACATGACTGCTGTTATTACAGGTACATCATAGACTACATTACTCATTAGCATATCTATTCCATTGACCCATTTCACTGTGTCTTCCCCCCAAGTATACTATCTACTTTTTCCAGTAACAGTGTTAACTATTGCCAAACTATTCATATCACATTTACTTTAAACTATTTACATTACATTGACTCTGCCACCTCCTGCCCCTCAGAGCACCCTCTGCACCACCCACACACCCTTACCCCCACCCCACAACCACCACCCACCCCCCCCCCCCACCCTGCCCCATCAGAGATTCAGAGGTCAAGTCTCTGTGGTGCCTTGGCCATTCTCCCAGGCCACATAGTTGTGACTCCTACATGGGGCTGAGGGTCTAGAATGGGTCCTTGGGTGGTTCAGCATCTCTCAAACTGTTTGGTGTCCTTGAGGTCCCTAACCCACATTGTGTGGTAATCAGAAATCTGTGATCCCATGGGTAACAGTGAAATCAGGACTCTTCTGATGTGCCAGAAAGTCCCAGACGAGGTTTGGACCAGATTTTACAGTGGGTGTTCCGTTCATGTAAGGACCACAATTTCTGACTTACGATCATGGTTCCAAACCATCCAGCTAGAGTTAAGGGTGGTCGGGTCTTGGTCTTACGTCTGGAGTTGTACCAATGTTGTTGCTTCTCAGTGAGGCCTGTCTCTCTGTTTCTCACCCTCTTGTGGTCAGCAGGGGTAACATTAGTCAGAGGTCCCTGGGCAGTGGAGGAATGTGCATCTTTAACAATGAGCAGTTCAGCTGGAGTGAATCCATTAGCTAGAGGAGTGGCTCAATAATGCAACAGGGCTGAATGCCAGTCAGGATCCTTAGACATTAGGGTCTTGCTGGTCATGACCGCTCACTCAGCCTCCCCGTTAGCTTGTGGATGAAGAAGGGAGCTGGTGATATGGGTGATCCCATTATCAGCAGTAATTTCCCGAAGTGGTGATTAGCAAATTGTGCACCATTATCTGAGATGATTTCATCAGGGAAGCCATGTGTATAGAAAATGTTCTGCAGCACCCTGTTCACCCTATAGAACAGGGTGTTAAGTAGCCACTTCCAGCCATCTGCGAGAGGAGGGGGCATTAACAGTGAGAGAGTGTGAAAGGAGCATGTTAACTGGATCCACACTGGCTGGTGAAGTCAAAACTAAGACACAGAGCCTTTCCTTGCTGAGGGAGTTTATTGACTTTGTCCAGTGTCAACATTCCTCACCTCCACCCAGTGTCCCAGCTATCCCCTATTTACACTTATTCAAATATCTATCACCTGCTTCCCTTAACAATGAAATTGTCATTGGCAAACCTTAACAATGTAATTGATAAGACATTGACAGATCCCTCTCTTTTCTTTAAATTTAAACTTTTGAAAATACTAGAATAATCTTTCAAACTAATTGAAAAGAAACAGAAGTATATACATTTTTCATTTTACACTGCAACCAACAATTAATAGATTCCATATTCCCACTGTCTTAAATAAAACTCTTTTTCTTCTTTACCATACATATATAATTTCAAAGCAATCAAAGCAAATATTGGTTTTCCATATCCTCATTATAACTCAAGGTGTCCCCTCTTCCAGTACATCTAATCCTTTCTTGGAGCAAGCGCCTCTCTTCATCAACCAGTCTGACAATTGTTGACTTGCAACCACCCATTTTATTTTGGAAATCTCTCTGCTTTCCAATATCCCCTTTATACTAGCAAGGTCAATCCTCAGTGACACCCTTTGCCGAATGAACATTGTCCCAAAGAGAATGATTATCTATGTAGCACTCTATGGGCAAGTTTTTCCCAGGTTGTCCCTTGTATAAGATTTCCTTCAGTATATTAGATAAATGCACCCCCATATCTACTGCTTCTACTAATGTCAGTGTTTCAGCAGCTAAGGTGCTTTTAACTACCCTATTTACATTCTTCCCTTCTCAGGCCAATAGACAACAGTTACTATACTTTCCCACCAAACTTGCTGTGCTAGAATATCCATCCGAAAGCATGTGAAGCATCGCTAAAAATGACTAACCTCACATCTTCTGGATCACCCAAGGCTGGAAATTTGAGCGTGAAGCCCAATGCAAACTGGAGGAACAGCCTTTCTTCCACATTCATTTTTATTTTTTATCCACTTACTTTATTTTTATTTATCCGCAGTTTTATCCCCTTTTTATCCCATCTTCTATCCTTTTTTCCCCCCACTACCACCCCCTCCCCCTCCCCCATCCCCGACAGGGCCGACTGTTACTTGTTCCATGTTGTTCTTTCACACAATGCTACCCTTTTTCTGCTATTATCACATTCTGCTTCCTTACCTTTGCCACTATCAGCACATTTTTTAGCCCTTACCGCCACCATTAACACTCCCTTTGTCCTTTAGTTCATGACATCTTTGTCAATCTCTCCTTTGCCTCCACCTATCGCTGGCCTTCTATCCAGCTTCACCTCCTCCAACCCCCCTTAAACAGTATAAACTTCATCACATTTCACTTCTCTTTAGCTCTGAAAAAGGGTCATATGGACTCAAAATGTTAACTCTGTTTTTCTCTCTCCACATATGCTGTCAGACCTGTTGAGTTCATCCAGCAGTTTATTTTTGTTTCAGATTTCCAGAATCCACATTATTTTGCTTTATTCTATGGATTACTGGTCCAGCAACAATTCCACTATTACCATCACCTCCCTTCCAACCTTAAATTTCTGCTTTATTTTACCTATCACCCATCGCTCAAATTGTGCAGAACTTCCCCACAGAAAATCCTCAATGTGCATTATACTGATACCTGCTAGTTACCCTTGTGATACCCATAGAACATTGCTGGCTCTGCCTTCAACTGAATACAACCAGATTTCAGCAGGATGGACATAACTGAGAAATACCACTTTCAACCCATAAACACACTGGTCTAATTTCCAGTCTCTCTTCTATATCGCCAGCTTCTTTAGGTGGTTTCAAAAACATTTCCCTTAAAATTTCTCACTCTGCAATAATGCAGCTTTTATATCATTCCTCCGCATTGTCAGTTAGGAATTTAGCTCATGCCCCCAGTCCACCTCTATCTATTTTTCCATGATCTTGTCCTCAATTACCCTTTTGTCTTTACTATATGTTACCTGTGACAGGCTGAATCTAGTTGCCGTGTTTATGAAGTGTAAGAGGAAAATGATTATGCCCTGATCCCACGGCTACAATTCCATTACAGTCTCTCGCTAATGGGAGGCTCGCTGTGGGCCCTGATGACATCCTGCTATATTGTTTAAATATCGCAATTCTCAGTGATCTCTTCTATAAGTGTAGTATATTCATTATCCATTACCTCTGCGTCCTTTAGTAGAATTTTAACCTATGACAAGATGGATGGGAAAACTGCTGATGCAGCTTTAAAACAATTTGCATTTTTCCCTCTAAACTCCTGCCCCCGATGTCCTCAAAACTTCCTTAACGTGGTGATTAGAAATGTTCGGCCTCGTTAAGGGGACACAATAATATCCTGATTGCGTAAAATGTATTTCACAGATTTCCCAAAAACAATTATCCTATCATGTTCTGTATCAAATTTCATTTGAGACATTTTCATTGACGTCTTACTCAGCAGTAAGGATATTTCACTGGATACTGTACCTGAGCTGATAAAATGGTTTACCCTGTCTATTTCACACGGAATCACCACTCTCTTTAGTGACTTTAAGGTGTTATCGTCCCAAACCTGAAATAAGTAGAACTTTCATATTCCTTAACGTTACTTTGGTCTTTACTATGTAGAGAATCCAGATAACATTTTAACCAATCTAATCCACATACTGTGGATGTGCACCCACTGTCTAACACAGCACAATTGAATGAGTCCACAACTGGAACACCCATTGCCAGATGAAAGCTTCTGGTGACCAGTACAATTCCTTCTGACTGATCAGTATCATCATCTTCCCCTTCCAACTCTTCCTTGCCATGTCTCATTTCAAAGACCCTGTTATTCCATTTTGGACAATTCATAATTTAATGATAGTTCAAGTCACATCTGAAACCCCCATTGACCATTCCGCAGTTATTCCTGGGAATCATTCTCCTGCCATAGTTACTCAATTCCTGTTGTCTGTTAAAGCTACCAAAAGGATCCCTATCCTCATTTCTTTTGTTTATGGTCCTTCTTTCATATTGATGCTTACATCTCATATCTGAACAGTTTCTGTTAAAAAACCCAGGCTTACCTTGTTGAGAGTGAAGGCTGGCATTTCCAAATCCTGATGGACCTCAGACTTCCTGTGCATGTGCAGGCTGGAGTGGGCTGTACATACGCAATTCAATATCTTTTCTGTTCTTTCAGTCAAGGACCCTTCCAGTGCAGAAGACGGGTACAAAAGCCAGGGCCAGGTGAGCAGATGTAGATCACCGGACCCAGCAAGTGTCGCAGAGATAGGGACAAGGGAGGGGCACAGGGAGAGATCCCAAAAGGAAGTCCCAGATAAGGGACAAAGGCAGCAGAAGGAAACATATCGCAGTTAAGCCAAGAAAAAGAGTGGAGCAGAGAAACAGGCTCCAATTACAGAAAAGAGTAGCAAGGAGCAGACATTAAGTGAATTGGGCTCTGGAGAAGCCCTGGTAATCAGAGAGGGATAGGAAGGAGCTCTGAAGTTCCAAGAAGACAGACGAAGGTTGGTGAGTTGGTGCTGCAGGCCATTGAGATGACAGAACCACTTTAAAATAGTGGGGTTCTGCTCTGCCCAGCCGCAGAGCTGAAATTGTGCTTGCGAGTTGATGCTTGAGTGCATACTCGGGAATCCAGTGGAACAGAATCTTGGGAGACGAGATTGAAACTCTGCAAGGTGGGTCATCATTGTCCGAGTTGGAGCGACTTGTGGAGAGAATTCCAAGCCGATATCTTCGAAGGTGAAGACTAGATTCCCTGGTGCAAGAAGCAGAGCTCCATAGTACAGAACTTGAGTATTGCTGAAAAAAGAGACATGTCGAAGTTTTTAGTCTTGCACTCATCAGGACACCCACAAAAATACCAATATAAGGGGAAAACAACAATTTCTACTGTATGTGAAGAGAGTGCTGATTGGTTGGCAAGTGGCATTGCCATGGAGAATGCACCAGTAATAGTGGCTGACAGTTAACTGCCAAGCATTGTTTGAAGTTTGATCCAGGCAGCTTGACCCTGATTGGTGAAGGCATTGCCCTGAGGAATGAGTCAGCGAATGGCTGTCACTTATCTTGTTTAGCTGAAACAGGCACAGTGTGTGTACATGTTCTTTCTGTCTGTATAGAATAGGACCCTGTGTATTAATATATGTAGCTTCCACTACACACAATATGTCACACTGAGAGCCCAACTGACAATCTTAAAGTGGTTGTCAGTGTAGCTCTTGGCACAGTGAGGATTATTTAGCAAACAAAGCCATTGTTTCTAGGACTGTCACTGACCTCATCTCCTCTGGGGATCTTCCTCCCACAGCTTTCAACCTGATAGTCGCCCAACCTCAGACGGCCCGCTTCTATCTCCTACCCAAAATCTACAAACAGAACTGCCCCAGTAGACCGATCGTGTCAGCTTGCTCCTGCCCCGCAGAACTCATTTCTCATTATCTTGACTCCCTTCTCTCTCGCCTTGTCCAGTCCATTCCCACCTACATCCGTGATTCCTCTGACACCTTAAGTCACATCAACAATTTCCAGTTCCCTGGCCCCAACCGCTTCCTCTTCACCATGGACGTCCAATCCCTCTACACCTCCATCCCCCACCAGGATGGTCTGATGGCCCTTAGCTTCTTCCTCGAACAGAGGCCCGAACAATCCCCATCCACCACTACTCTCCTCCATCTGGCTGAACTTGTTCTCACACTGAACAATTTCTCCTTCAACTCCTCTCACTTCCTCCAAATAAAAGGTGTGGCTATGGGCCCCAGCTATGCCTGTCTCTTTATGGGGTATGTGGAACATTCCTTGTTCCAGTCCTACTCCGGCCCCCTTCCACAACTCTTTCTCCGGTACATCGATGATGACTTCGGTGCTGCTTCATGCTCTCATCGGGACTTGGAAAAATTTATTAATTTTGCTTCCAATCTCCACCTCTCCATCATTTTCACGTGGTCCATCTCTGACACTTCCCTTCCCTTCCTTGACCACTCTGTCTCAATCTCTGGTGATAGACTGTCCACCAATATCCATTACAAGCCCACCGACTCCCACAGCTACCTCGACTACAGCTCCTCACACCCCGCTTCCTGTAAGGACTCCATCCCATTCTCTCAGTTCCTTCGCCACCGTCGCATCTGTTCCGATGATGCTACCTTCAAAAACAGTTCCTCTGACATGTCCTCCTTCTTCCTTAACCGAGGTTTTCCACCCACGGTGGTTGACAGGGCCCTCAACCGTGTCTGGCCCATCTCCCGCGCATCCGCCCTCACGCATTCTCCTCCCTCCCAGAAACATGATAGGGTCCCCCTTGTCCTCACTTATCACCCCACCAGCCTCCGCATTCAAAGGATCATCCTCCGCCATTTCCGCCAACTCCAGCATGATGCCACCACCAAACACATCTTCCCTTCACCCTCCCCCCGGCAGTGTTCCGCAGGGATCATTCCCTCCGGGACACCCTGGTCCACTCCTCCATCACCCGCTACTCCTCAACCCCCACCTATGGCACCTCCCCATGCCCACGCAAAAGATGTAACACCTGCCCCTTGACTTCCTCTTTCCTCACCGTCCAAGGGCCCAAACACTCCTTTCAAGTGAAGCAGCATTTCACTTGCATTTCCCCCGACTTAGTCTACTGCATTCATTGCTCCCAATGTGGTCTCCTCTACATTGGAGAGACCAAACGTAAACTGGGCGACCGCTTTGCAGTACACCTGTGGTCTGTCTGCAAGAATGACCCAAACCTCCCTGTCACTTGCCATTTTAACACTCTACCCTGTTCTTTTGCCCCCATGTCTGTCCTTGGCTTGCTGCATTGTTCCAGTGAAGCCCAACGCAAACTGGAGGAACAACACCTCATCTTCCAACTAGGCACTTTACAGTCTTCCGGACTGAATATTGAATTCAACAACTTTAGGTCTTGAACTCCCTCCTCCATCCCCACCCCCTTTCTGTTTCTTCCCCCTTCCTTTTGTTTTTTCCAATAATTTATATAGATTTTTCTTTTCTCACCTATTTCCATTGCTTTTAAATCTTTTATGCTCCCCCCACCCCCACTAGAGCTATACCTTGAGTGCCCTACCATCCATTCTTAATTAGCACATTAGTTTAGATAATATTACCAACTTTAACACCTCTGTGTTCTTTTGTTCTGTTGTCTGTGACATCTTTTGATGATCTGCTTCTATCACTGCTTGTTTGTCCCTACAACCACAACCCCTCCTCCACTTCAATCCCCTCACCCAACCCCCCCACACACCCCCACTCCACCTTAAACCAGCTTATATTTCACCCCCCTCTTTGGATTCAACTAGTTCTGTTGAAGGGTCATGAGGACTTGAAACGTCAACTCTTTTCTTCTCCGCCAAAGCTGCCAGACCTGCTGAATTTTTCCAGGTAATTCTGTTTTTGTTTAGCAAATGTTATCCAATTACTGATTCACGCCCGTGGATGAAGTTTTCTAAAAAGTACAAAGGCTGCTTGGACTTTTCGCCTATTGCCAACCATAAGGTGGGATGGGCAGTGAATATTTTCATCTAATTACATTGTTAATGGCCTCAATAGGTCTTTTGAACGTTGGTGGGCACACGGCCAATTCCCGCACACGCCCACCAGCCAAAATGTCGCGCGATCACTTCAGGACACTTGGCCAAAGTCATCGTGTGTCATTTTGCGTTCGAATGAGTCAGGCATGTGCCTACCCAGGCAGCGAGAAATCCTGCCCCTAATGTTGGACACGGGTAGGATGAGTTTTTCAACAGCAATTACAAATAACAAATAAATCTTAACATTTCATTATGAAATTGACAGAGTCGGGCCACTAACAGAGAGAGGGCAAGAGGAACTGGCCACGAACAGTGAGAGAGGGCAAGAGGAACTGGCCACGAACAGTGAGAGGGGGCAAGAGGAGGAACTGGGTCATTAACAGTGAGAGAGGGCAAGAGGAGGAGCAGGGACATTAACAGTGAGAGAGGGCAAGAGGAGGAACTGGGCCATTAACAGTGAGAGAGGGCAAGAGGAGGAACTGGGCCATTAACAGTGAGAGGGGGCAAGAGGAGGAGCAGAGACATTAACAGTGAGAGAGGGCAAGAGGAGGAACTGGGCCATTAACAGTGAGAGAGGGCAAGAGGAGGAACTGGGCCATTAACAGTGAGAGGGGGCAAGAGGAGGAGCAGAGACATTAACAGTGAGAGAGGGCAAGAGGAGGAACTGGGCCATTAACAGTGAGAGAGGGCAAGAGGAGGAGCAGGGCCATTAACAGTGAGGGAGGGCAAGAGGAAGAGCAGGGACATTAACAATGAGAGAGGGGAAGAGGAACTGGGTCAGTAACAGTGAGAGAGGGCAAGAGGAGGAACTGGGCCAGTAACAGTGAGAGAGGGCAAGAGGAGGAGCAGAGACATTAACAGTGAGAGAGGGCAAGAGGAACTGGGTCAGTAACAGTGAGAGAGGGCAAGAGGAGGAACTGGGCCATTAACAGTGAGAGGGGGCAAGAGGAGGAGCAGAGACATTAACAGTGAGAGAGGGCAAGAGGAGGAACTGGGCCATTAACAGTGAGAGGGGGCAAGAGGAGGAGCAGAGACATTAACAGTGAGAGAGGGCAAGAGGAGGAACTGGGCCATTAACAGTGAGAGAGGGCAAGAGGAGGAGCAGGGCCATTAACAGTGAGGGAGGGCAAGAGGAAGAGCAGGGACATTAACAGTGAGAGAGGGCAAGAGGAGGAGCAGGGACATTAACAATGAGAGAGGGGAAGAGGAACTGGGTCAGTAACAGTGAGAGAGGGCAAGAGGAGGAGCAGAGACATTAACAGTGAGAGAGGGCAAGAGGAACTGGGTCAGTAACAGTGAGAGAGGGCAAGAGGAGGAACTGGGCCATTAACAGTGAGAGAGGGCAAGAGGAGGAACTGGGCCATTAACAGTGAGAGAGGGCAAGGGGAGGAACTGGGCCATTAACAGTGAGAGAGGGCAAGAGGAGGAACTGGGCCATTAACAGTGAGAGAGGGCAAGAGGAGGAGCAGGGCCATTAACAGTGAGAGAGGGCAAGAGGAGGATCAGGGCCATTAACAGTAAGAGAGGGCAAGAGGAGGATCAGGGCCATTAACAGTGAGAGAGGGCAAGAGGAGGAACTGGGCCATTAACAGTGAGAGAGGGCAAGAGGAGGAGCAGGGCCATTAACAGTGAGAGAGGGCAAGAGGAGGATCAGGGCCATTAACAGTAAGAGAGGGCAAGGGGAGGAACTGGGCCATTAACAGTGAGAGGGGGCAAGAGGAGGATCAGGGCCATTAACAGTAAGAGAGGGCAAGGGGAAGAACTGGGCCATTAACAGTGAGAGAGGGCAAGAGGAGGAGCAGGGCCATTAACAGTGAGAGAGGGCAAGAGGAGGATCAGGGCCATTAACAGTAAGAGAGGGCAAGGGGAGGAACTGGGCCAGTAACAGTGAGAGGGGGCAAGAGGAGGAGCAGGGCCATTAACAGTAAGAGAGGGCAAGGGGAGGAACTGGGCCATTAACAGTGAGAGAGGGCAAGAGGAGGATCAGGGCCATTAACAGTAAGAGAGGGCAAGGGGAGGAACTGGGCCATTAACAGTGAGAGAGGGCAAGAGGAGGATCAGGGCCATTAACAGTAAGAGAGGGCAAGGGGAGGAACTGGGCCAGTAACAGTGAGAGGGGGCAAGAGGAGGATCAGGGCCATTAACAGTAAGAGAGGGCAAGGGGAGGAACTGGGCCATTAACAGTGAGGGGAGCCTGAAAACAGTGCAAGAGGAGAGATTAATACTCAAAGTGTGAGTTCACAGGGAAACAGAGGAGTGATTGGTTTGTGAATATTTTACTGCTTTTATCTTTCGAAAGTGTATAATGTATTAATAATCGTTATGTTTTATGGTAGTATTAAGGTCTTTTAGCAGTAGTGAAGATTATCTGGCGTTGTGGGGTTTATTAATTATAACTTCATCAAGGAAAAGGAATGAATGAATTAACTAGCATCATAAAGATGGCCTGTCAGGTGATGTGTTGTGATTGTCGAATACTGAAGACTGATACTGATTTGTTAGTGATTTTACAGGAACTTTGGTGTGATAGTATATTAAACCCATACTCATCGCATCTCAGTCACTGGTTCAAATCGTACCTCTTGAGATAAGATAGAAATCTCCTGTCTGACTGTAGTTAAAAGCGATGAAGTGGGACACACACCCGCAATTAATTAACGGGCTCGTTAAGGCCCTTAAATTGACAATTGACACCGATTTTCAGGCACTTGTGTGACCTTTGGCTCAGCGCATGGGTACAACGGCCAGGCAGGTAAGAGACTTTTTAATAAAACTCATTGATGGACAGGATCAGAGGACTCAGTGGGGTTGTCAATCTGGGCTGTGAGTATTTTGTGCAGAAAGCTTTTTAAACCTGCCTGTGTGATCTGTAGCAGTTCAGAATGAATTCTAGCAGCTTGCTGTGTAATTTAGAAGCTTCAGCTCAGCTCTCTTCATTCAGGAACCTTTATCGGGCCTGCAGCTATCCAGAGGCCTCCCTTTAGCCTAGAAATGGGTTCTGACCTCTCCACTGGAGGCAGCTCCTCTGAGGAGGAAGGGAGGGATAGAATAAGGAGGAGGCCAGGAGTGGACAATCAGCCTCCAGGGGAGCCACCTTTGGGAGGCCAGGCGCAGGCACAAGGGGCGCAGGGCCAAGAGGTTGTCCAAGGTGGGAGGGGCCGCAGACGATGCCCCAATCCTGCTACCAGGGTTTACAGGTGGTGAAGCAGCTACCTCAATATGTCTGAGGTGCAGTGCCGAAGGAGGCTCCGACTGTCAAGGGAGACAGTCAACTATATCTGTCAGATGATTGGCCCTGAGATCTCCCCTAACTGTGTGGGTGGACACCCCATGCCAGCAGCTCTGAAGGTCACAGCTGCCCTCAACTTCTATGCCTCTGGCTCCTTCCAGGGCTCGGTGGGTGATCTTTGTGGTGTCTCCCAATCAGCTGTCCACACTTGTGTCAAGCAGGTTACAGACGCTCTGTTCAGATGGGCATTGATCTTCATCCACTTCCGCTGTGACCAGGCAAGTCAGACACAGCGAGTCAGAGGCTTCGTGGCCATTGCTGGCTTCCCCCGTGTCCAGGGTGCTATAGACTGTACACATGTGGCCATCAAGGCGCCAGCAGGTGAACCCGGTGCCTTCATCAACAGGAAGGGCTTCCACTCCATGAACGTGCAGATAGTGTGTGATCACAGGATGCTGATTCTACAAGTCTGTGCAAGGTACCCAGGCAGCTCCCACGACACCTACATCCTCAGACATTCCCAGGTGCCGGGGCTCTTCAGTGCTCCAGCCCGGCTGGATGGATGGCTGCTGGGTGACAAGGGCTATCCCTTGAAGAGGTAACTCCTGACACCTCTTCACCCAGGAACAGAGACAGAGCAGCGTTACAATATGAGTCATGCCTCCACAAGGGCTGTGATAGAGAGAACCATAGGTCTTCTCAAGATGTGCTTCCGTTGCCTGGACCATTCAGGGGGAGCACTACAATACCCCCTAGAGCGGGTGTCACTGATAGTGGTTGCATGCTGCACTCTCTACAATCTGACATTGGCAAGGGGAGACTGACTGGAGGAAGAGGATCTTGACCCAGCTCCACAGGCCACAGAGGATGAATCCAGTGGTGAGTCAGCAGAGGAGCAGAGTGAGGAGAATGCTGAGGGTGTGGAGACAGACCTCGGTAACCTCCAGGGAGGCAGGGACACCAGGGACACCTTGATCCAACTCTCCTTCAGCTAGGCTGCCAAAGATCTGCTACCACCACAGGCCAGGGCTGCTGCCTCCATCCTGGGTGTCTGAAACGACACATTTGAATCTAAATTTCTACTCAGTGCCTGTGTAGGAAAACCCAGAGACACCCACATCCAGCATTCCATCCAGGCACTCCCTACACCAAAAAACCAGCTGAAGCATACTCAGACCATTCAGACAAAAGCAAAATTGATATAATTTTGACCCTCAAAACAAATGAACATTCCCACATTTGGTGTTAATGCCCAGTCATGAAGCTATTAGTGTCTATAATATTGTGGAAAATATTTTTCTTTTAAAATAAATGTTTACTCTGCGGGTGTCTTAACTGGATTAAAGCCAGCTAGTCTGAGTGCTTTACTGTACTAGTTTGAGATGTTAACAGAGAGGTAGAGTGTATTTGCATTTTTTGAATAGACCATTCAAGAAGTGGGGTGAAAACTGATGCCTTTCTAGCAGCTACCAAGCGATATGTTTATATTACTAATAAATTTGGTACCATGAAAGGGGTTTCATTGTTAAAGGATGAAGTTCAAAGAGGTTGTTGATACAATGAGTATTAATGTTCAATGGGGCTGGTAGCTATAACTTCAGTAGTTTTCGGGTGTACAGAGCAGAGGCAATGTGAGATCAAAAGGCAGCTGTAAACCTCCAACTGGCTCCACAGTGAAAGGAGCCTCATTTTGAATTTGTAAGGTGAAAATGCTTTGCCTGGTGTCTGGTTAAGTCTGTGGGTTGCTGTTGCTTTAATGGGGATTAGTTGGGGGATTTGTTAAAAGTTATGACAATTTGTAACCATGTGTATATGTTTTAAACAAAAATAAAAATTGCTGGAAAAACTCAGCATCTGTGGAGAGAAAGACAGAGTTAATATTGCGAGTCCTTGTGACTCTTCTTCAGAACTAAAGAGAAATAAAAATGTGGTGAAATTTATTCTGTTTATAAGGAGGTTGGGACATGTGAAGCTGGATAGGAGGCCAGCGATAGGTGGAGGCAAAGGAGAGATTGACAAAGATGTCATAAACAAATGTTTGAAGGGGTGTTGATGGTGGTTAAACTGGTTAAAGGAGGTGCTAATGGTGACATTAAGAGTAGAAAGCAGGATGAGCAAGTGACAGATGGACCTGGGGGTGGGGGGGACAGTGTCAAAGAAGATCGAAATAGGTTAAAAGGTGGGGATAAAACAATGAATGGAAATACATTTTTACAATAATAATAGAAACAGGTGGGGAAAAAATATACATAAAAATTAAAAAAATAAATATTTGAAAAAAGGGGATCAAAAGGGGGGTGGGGATGGAGGAGAGAGCTCATGATTTGAAGTTGAATTCAATATTCAGTCCGGAAGGCTGTAAAGCGCCTAGTCGGAAGATGAGGTGTTGTTCCTCCAGTTTGCGTTGAGCTTCACTGGAACATTGCAGCAGGCCAAGGACGGACATGTGGGCATGAGAGCAGGGTGGTGTGTTGAAATGGCAAGCGACAGGGAGGTCTGGGTCATTCTTGAGGACAGACCACAGGTGTTCTGTAAAGCGGTCACCCAGTCTGCGTTCGGTCTCTCCAGTGTAGAGGAAACCGCATTGGGAGCAGCGAATGCAGTAGACTAAATTGAGGGAAGTGCAAGTGAAATGCTGCTTCACTTGAAAGAAGTGTTTGGGCCTTTGGACAGTGAGGAGGGGGGAAGTAAAGGGGCAGATGTTGCACCTGCGGTTGCATGGGAAGGTGCCATGGGAGGGGGTGGAGGTGTTGGGGTGATGGGGCAGTGGACCAGGGTGTCTCGGAGGAAATGATCCCTATGGAATGCTGACGGGGGAGGTGGGGGTGAAGGGAAGATGTGTTTGGTGGTGGCATCATGTTCCGCCCCCTTTAAACAGTATATATTTCATCACATTTCTACTTCTCTTTAGTTCTAAAGAAGGGTCATACAGACTCGAAATGTTAACTTGGTTTTTATCCTCACAGATGCTGTCAAACCTGCTGAGTTTTTCCAGCAATTTTTGTTTTTGTTTCGGATTTCCAGTATCTGCAGTATTTTGCTTCAATCTCCATGTCTATATTTTAACCTGTATAAAATTAATGAAATGTTCCACTCAATTTAATGTAAAACCTCGAGAACTGGTGGTCCGATTCCTGAATTTAGAGTCGCATCTCAAACATAACACTTAAAATTATAGGTTATGACAGTTGTTTAACGTTTCCCTCTGGGGTTTTTTAATAAGTCCACTTCACCAACTGCATCGGTTATAACATGCCCACACCAGTAAACATATAAACAAAACATGGCAGAACAGAAGATCACCCGTGACCTGTCGCTCTTGTGCTCATGGGGCCTTAAAGATACATTTCCGAGTACTGCGTCTTGGTGCCTCCCCCACCCCCCCGGCAGCAGCATTGGAGATAGCTGCTGACCCTGCTGTCCTGTTGGTGGTCGTCCTCTGGCCCGTGGAGCCAGTGCCACAGCTGGTATCTCCCCAGTCACCGCGGCCTCATCAGATGCCAGCCTGTCCTCCAGCCTATCCGAGGCCATAGGTCCAGTCTCCAGACCGCAGCACGGTTCTCCTCTGGAAACCTTCAGACAGCGGCTGATTTTAAACTGCCCCCACCCCCACCCCCGCCCCCGCCCCCACCAGGCCCTTCCTGACCATTGGGAAGATGCGCTCCATGCTGGGCAGGCCTTAATTGGCCAGCGTGGAATCACAGTCGAGGGCCGATGGTGGGCAGTGGCCTGTTTCCTGATCACTCCCAGGCCCACCAAGGGAAAAATTCAGGCCATCGTTTGAAAAGATATGATTCCAACACAAGTTATCATTGTGATCATATTTCCTTTGTTGAAATCAAGTTAACTTGCCTGAGTTTGAATCGTGCCTGTAACTGAGAGCTCTCCATGTCCCCATCTTCAACAGCAAGTGATGCTGCATTGCCTGCGTTAACCTCCACTGTGCTGCCTCTCTGCTTTTATCAGCTATTTACTCACAGGACCATCAGCGTTGGTCCTAACCTTGCTGCTCTCCGCTCCTGCAACAGGGAAACTTCAAAGCTGAGTGACTACAACCATAGAGTCACAAAAACAACACAGGAGGCCATTCAGCCTCCCATGAGAGTGCTGGCTCTTTGAAAGAGCAATCATGCTTCCTCCCTCATCCCAAAACATGTCCATAGCCCTGTGAGCTCCTCACTCTCTAGTACCTGTCGAACTCCCCTCTAAAATTATTCACTGTATCAGCTTCTGCCGCCACTTCAAATCAAGTATTCCAGAACCCAACGTTCTCTGGGTGAAAACAACTTTCCCCATCTCCCGTCTAGGGCTTTGGTCAATTATTATAAACCTATGGCCTCCAGTATTGATGCAATTGTCAGAGGGAATTATTTTTCTCTCTCTACTCTGTCGAAACCTCTCATTATCTGAAAAACCGTGATTCGATCACCTCACGGAAGTTCCAAGAGGAACAAAACCTAACGTTTCCAATCTCCCTGGAACACCTGATCCCAGCTAACATCCTTGTTAAGCCTGAAGTATGGTGGCCAGAATTGTCCACAATACTCCAATGGAGGCCTAACCAATGATTTAGAAAGTTCTAGAATAATCTCTGTTTTTATACTCTATTCTTCTATTTATCAACCCAAGTAACCGATATGCTTTTGAACCACATTATCTACTTGCTGTGCCATCTTTAAGAATTTGAGCTTATGAACACCAAGGTCTCTCTGCTTTTTCAATTCATGGCATATGTAGAATCTTTAAATATTAGTCTTTCCAAAGTGCATCAGTTTGCACTTCCCTGTATTGAAGCCCATCTACCAGCTCCTGATCATTTCACCAGGCTATATCTTCCTGTTCTCTATTCATTTCTTCATCACTGGCTACTATTTTGCCAAGTTTTGTATCATCCAGTAATAGGAAATAGTATCCATCTATTTCTAGTACAAGTCACAAAAAGTTAGTATGCAGGTACAGCAAGTAATTAAGAAGGCAATTGGAATGCTGTCCTTTATTACAGGAGGAACTGTAAGGATGTTATGCTTCAGTTAAACAGAACATAAGACGTAGGAGCCCATCGAGTCTGCTCCTCTATTCAATGAGATCATGGCTGACCTGATAATCCTCAACCGCACTTTCCTGTCCTTTCCCCATAACCATTGATTCTCTTATTGATCAAAAATCTGTCCATCTCAGCCTTGAATATACTAAACAACCCAGCCTCTACAGCCCTCTGCGGTAAAGAATTCCACAGATTCATTACCCTCAGAGAAGAAATTCCTCCTCATCTCTGTCTTAAGTGGGTAAGCCCTTACTCTGAGATTATGCCCTCTGGTCCTAGACTCTCCCACAAGGGGAAACAACCCCTCAGCATCTACACTGTCAAATCCCCTAAATGTTTCTATAAGGTCACCTCTCATTCTTCTAAATTCCAATGAGTACAGGTCAAACCTACTCAACCTCTCCTCATAAGAAAATCCCTCCATACCTGGGATCAACCTAGTGAACATTCTCTGGACTGCCTCCAATGCCAGGATATATTTCCTTAGATAAGGGGACCAAAACTGTTCACAGTATTCTAGGTGTGGTCTAAGTAGCGCCTTGTATAGTTTTAGTAAAACTTCCTTATTTTTATACTCCATTCCCTTTGAAATAAAGGCCAACATTCCATTTGCCTGTTCTGTTACCTGTTGAACTTGTATGCTAGCTTTTTGGGATTCATGCACGAAGACTTCCAAATCCCTCTGTGCTGCAGCTTTCTGCAGTCTTTCTCCATTTAAATAATATTCAGCTCCTCTATTCTTCCTTCCAAAGTGCAGAACCTCACATTTTCCTCAACTCCTCACTACTCACACTGGCAATGCTGCTGACCCGGTTTCCCTGCCCGTGGGTGAGGTTGGCTGCCTGCCCGTTTTGCCCGTTTTGGGACGAGCACAAAATTGCACAGGCGATGGAAAATCACAGTCAGTTGGCTTTTTAATGGGCTTAAGTGGCCTCTCAGTTAATGCCGGGCACGGCTCCAAAGCCCGCTCATGACCGCTGACTGAAATATCGCGTGAGTACCCGATGATTCGGGCAGCTCACCTCACAGCATCGATGCTATTTTCCACCAGATCAGGTCAGGCGTTCACCTGCCTGGGGGACAAAAACTCTTCCTTATATCTCCATCCGGAAAACTGCAGCTGATAGCAGGAGAATTACTAATAGAATCAGTGCGAACTGCAGCTTGTCACTGCCTTTGACACTTCCTTTGCATCAACAATTCCCAACCTTCGAATATTCACATCTTGTGCTGAGCAGGAAGCATGTGTGAATTAGCTAGTGACACAAGATGCCCTCAGGAAAGAAGTAAAGACATGAGAAAGGAAATTCATTTTAAGGAATATTTACTGATGCAATATGACTCATCAACTTTGTTTGACTTTGGTACAATTTCAACAAAATACCATGAATCCTGTAAACACCGTGACTTGCTCTAACAAACACAGTGCAATGGAATTAAAGACTCTGGGATTAAATTGTCTAAGATTCAGGCAGCCTGGCATTTTAAGTGGATTTACATAACTAAGGAAGAAACAATGGTTTGGCCAACATGTTCTGCTATATCAACAAACATTTTCAAGGGTGAAAGATATTTGCCATTGGCAGAGAATGTATTCATCCAATTATAGACATCATCGAATCTTAGAATCAGAGAATTGTTACAGCACAAAGGGAGGCCAATCAGTCCAGTTTCTGAAAGACAGCCCATCATTTCTTTTTGCTTCAAATAATTATTCAATTCCCTTTTGAATGCCTCGATTGAATCTGCCTCTGCCAACACTCTCAGGATGTGTATTCCAGACCTAAACCTCTCACTGCATGAAAAGGGTTCTCTAGTCACCATTGCTTCTTTTCTCAATTACCTTCAACCTGTGCCCTTTGGTTCTCAATCCTTCCACCAATGAGAACAGTTTCTCCCTGTCTATTCTGTCCAGACCCCTCATGATTTTGAATACCTCTATCAACTCTCCTCTCAACCTTCTCCTCTCCAAAGAGAACAGTCCCAACTTCTCCAATCTATCTACATGACTGAAGTTTCTCATCCCTGGAATCATTCTTGTGAATCTTTTCTGCACTTCCTCTAATACCTTCATATCCTTCCCAAACTGTGGCATCCAGAACTGGATACAATATAAAAACAAAAAAACTGCGGATGCTGGAAATCCAAAACAAAAACAAAAACAGAATTACCTGGAAAAACTCAGCAGGTCTGGCAGCATCGGCGGAGAAGAAAAGAGTTGACATTTCGAGTCCTCATGACCCTTTGACAGAACTTGAGTTCGAGTCCAAGAAAGAGTTGAAATATAAGCTGGTTTAAGGTGTGTGTGTGGGGGGCGGAGAGAGAGAGAGAGAGAGAGAAGTGGAGTGGGGTTGTGGTTGTAGGGACAAACAAGCAGTGATAGAAGCAGATCATCAAAAGATGTCAACAACAATAGAACAAAAGAACACATAGGTGTTAAAGTTAAAGTTGGTGATATTATCTAAACAAATGTGCTAATTAAGAATGGATGATAGGGCACTCAAGGTATAGCTCTAATGGGGGTGAGGAGAGCATAAAAGATTTAAAAAAAATTTAAAAATAATGGAAATAGGTGGGAAAAGGAAAATCTATATAATTTATTGGAAAAAAAAGGAAGGGGGAAACAGAAAGGGGGTGGGGATGGGGGAGGGAGCTCACGACCTAAAATTGTTTAATTCAATATTCAGTTCGGATACAATATTCCTGCTGAAGCCCATTAATAACCACTTTCACAGCCTGCCCTGTCATCATCAATGACTTGTGTAAAGCCAACGAGGGGGAAGCAGAAGAAATGCTTCGTGTCACTACTACCAAGGACACTTGCAACACTCCAACCACCAAGGCCCCCTGTGAGAACAATGGGACAAAGGAGGACACAGAGAGAGACAAGGTGGAGGAAAAGATTGAGGCAGCAGACAGCCAATCAACAGCACTGCCCCCTGAACCTCCCACTCCTCAGGAGAGCGAATCAATGGAGGAGGAGGCAGTGGGAAAGCAGCAGGGGGAGTGGCAGCTGGTGAAGAGAGCCAAAAGCAAGAAGGGGCTAAGAAGTGACCAAGCCACTTCCCAGACAAGTGGCAAGAGGCATCTCCCATCCGACACGGATGACAAGGGCAGCTGCTCTTCGGACGAAGAAGGGAAAGGGCGGCATCTACAGAAGAGGCGGAAAAGCTGTAGGGAGTTGGAGGACGAGACACCCGAGCTCCAGAACGTTGGACACAATGAGGAGACTAGCGCACCCCAACTTTGCCCACAACCCAAAGAGGCCTGCGCACCCCAGCCCCAGGAATCTGGGAGCAGTGAGGAGCTCAGCACCCCCCAGCTCTGGGAATCTGGGAGCAGTGAGGCACTCAGCGCAACACAGCCCCAGGAATCTGGGAGCAGTGAGGCTCTCAGCGCACCCCAGCTCCAGGAATCTGGGAGCAGTGAGGAGATCAGCACCCCCCAGCCCCAGGAATCTGGGAGCAGTGAGGCACTCAGCACCCCCCAGCTCTGGGAATCTGGGAGCAGTGAGGAGATCAGCACACCCCAGCCCCAGGAATCTGGGAGCAGTGAGGCACTCAGCGAACCCCAGCCCCAGGAATCTGGGAGCAGTGAGGCACTCAGCGCACCCCAGCCCCAGGAATCTGGGAGCAGTGAGGAGCTCAGCACCCCCCAGCTCTGGGAATCTGGGAGCAGTGAGGAGCTCAGCACCCCCCAGCTCTGGGAATCTGGGAGCAGTGAGGCGCTCAGCACCCCCCAGCCCCAGGAATCTGGGAGCAGTGAGGCACTCAGCGAACCCCAGCTCTGGGAATCTGGGAGCAGTGAGGAGATCAGCACCCCCCAGCTCCAGGAATCTGGGAGCAGTGAGGCACTCAGCACCCCCCAGCCCCAGGAATCTGGGAGCAGTGAGGAGATCAGCGCACCCCAGCTCTGGGAATCTGGGAGCAGTGAGGCGCTCAGCGGACCCCAGCTCCGGGAATCTGGGAGCAGTGAGGCACTCAGCGCACCCCAGCCCCAGGAATCTGGGAGAAGTGAGGAGATCAGCACACCCCAGCTCCAGGAATCTGGGAGCAGTGAGGAGATCAGCGCACCCCAGCCCCAGGAATCTGGGAGCAGTGAGGCACTCAGCACACCCCAGCTCCAGGAATCTGGGAGCAGTGAGGAGATCAGCGCACCCCAGCCCCAGGAATCTGGGAGCAGTGAGGCGCTCAGCGCACCCCAGCTCCGGGAATCTGGGAGCAGTGAGGCGCTCAGCGCACCCCAGCTCCAGGAATCTGGGAGCAGTGAGGAGATCAGCGCACCCCAGCTCTGGGAATCTGGGAGCAGTGAGGAGATCAGCGCACCCCAGCCCCAGGAATCTGGGAGCAGTGAGGCACTCAGCACACCCCAGCTCCAGGAATCTGGGAGCAGTGAGGAGATCAGCGCACCCCAGCTCCAGGAATCTGGGAGCAGTGAGAGCTCAGCACCCCCAGCTCCAGGAATCTGGGAGCAGTGAGGCACTCAGCGCACCCCAGCCCCAGGAATCTGGGAGCAGTGAGGCACTCAGCGCACCCCAGCCCCAGGAATCTGGGAGCAGTGAGGCGCTCAGGCACCCCCAGCTCCTGGAATCTGGGAGCAGTGAGGCGCTCAGCTCACCCCAGCTCCAGGGAATCTGGGAGCAGTGAGGCACTCAGCGCACCCCAGCCCAGGAATCTGGGAGCAGTGAGGCACTCAGCACACCCCAGCTCCAGGAATCTGGGAGCAGTGAGGAGATCAGCACACCCCAGCTCCAGGAATCTGGGAGCAGTGAGGAGATCAGCACACCCCAGCTCCAGGAATCTGGGAGCAGTGAGGCACTCAGCACACCCCAGCTCCAGGAATCTGGGAGCAGTGAGGCGCTCAGCACCCCCCAGCTCCAGGAATCTGGGAGCAGTGAGGCTCTCAGCGCACCCCAGCTCCAGGAATCTGGGAGCAGTGAGGCACTCAGCGCACCCCAGCTCCAGGAATCTGGGAGCAGTGAGGCACTCAGCACACCCCAGCTCCAGGAATCTGGGAGCAGTGAGGAGATCAGCACACCCCAGCTCTGGGAATCTGGGAGCAGTGAGGAGCTCAGCGCACCCCAGCTCCAGGAATCTGGGAGCAGTGAGGCACTCAGCACCCCCCAGCTCTGGGAATCTGGGAGCAGTGAGGAGATCAGCACACCCCAGCTCCAGGAATCTGGGAGCAGTGAGGCACTCAGCACACCCCAGCTCCAGGAATCTGGGAGCAGTGAGGCACTCAGCACACCCCAGCTCCAGGAATCTGGGAGCAGTGAGGCACTCAGCACACCCCAGCTCCAGGAATCTGGGAGCAGTGAGGAGATCAGCACACCCCAGCCCCAGGAATCTGGGAGCAGTGAGGAGCTCAGCACACCCCAGCTCCAGGAATCTGGGAGCAGTGAGGAGCTCAGCACACCCCAGCTCTGGGAATCTGGGAGCAGTGAGGCGCTCAGCGCACCCCAGCTCCGGGAATCTGGGAGCAGTGAGGCGCTCAGCGCACCCCAGCTCCAGGAATCTGGGAGCAGTGAGGCACTCAGCGCACCCCAGCTCCAGGAATCTGGGAGCAGTGAGGCACTCAGCACACCCCAGCTCCAGGAATCTGGGAGCAGTGAGGAGATCAGCACACCCCAGCTCCAGGAATCTGGGAGCAGTGAGACACTCAGCACACCCCAGCTCCAGGAATCTGGGAGCAGTGAGACACTCAGCACCCCCCAGCTCTGGGAATCTGGGAGCAGTGAGGAGATCAGCGCACCCCAGCTCCAGGAATCTGGGAGCAGTGAGACACTCAGCACACCCCAGCTCTGGGAATCTGGGAGCAGTGAGGAGATCAGCGCACCCCAGCTCCAGGAATCTGGGAGCAGTGAGGCGCTCAGCACACCCCAGCTCCAGGAATCTGGGAGCAGTGAGGCGCTCAGCACACCCCAGCTCCAGGAATCTGGGAGCAGTGAGGAGATCAGCGCACCCCAGCTCCAGGAATCTGGGAGCAGTGAGGAGATCAGCACACCCCAGCCCCAGGAATCTGGGAGCAGTGAGGAGATTAGCGCACCCCAGCCCCAGGAATCTGGGAGCAGTGAGGAGATCAGCACAGCACAGCTCTGGGAATCTGGGAGCAGTGAGGCACTCAGCACACCCCAGCTCTGGGAATCTGGGAGCAGTGAGGAGATCAGCGCACCCCAGCTCCAGGAATCTGGGAGCAGTGAGGCGCTCAGCACACCCCAGCTCCAGGAATCTGGGAGCAGTGAGGCGCTCAGCACACCCCAGCTCCAGGAATCTGGGAGCAGTGAGGAGATCAGCGCACCCCAGCTCCAGGAATCTGGGAGCAGTGAGGAGATCAGCACACCCCAGCCCCAGGAATCTGGGAGCAGTGAGGAGATTAGCGCACCCCAGCCCCAGGAATCTGGGAGCAGTGAGGCACTCAGCACACCCCAGCCCCAGGAATCTGGGAGCAGTGAGGCGCTCAGCACACCCCAGCTCTGGGAATCTGGGAGCAGTTAGGCACTCAGCACCCCCCAGCTCCGGGAATCTGGGAGCAGTGAGGAGCTCAGCGCACCCCAGCTCCAGGAATCTGGGAGCAGTGAGGCGCTCAGCACACCCCAGCTCCAGGAATCTGGGAGCAGTGAGGCACTCAGCACACCCCAGCTCCAGGAATCTGGGAGCAGTGAGGCACTCAGCACCCCCCAGCTCTGGGAATCTGGGAGCAGTGAGGAGATCAGCGCACCCCAGCTCTGGGAATCTGGGAGCAGTGAGGAGATCAGCGCACCCCAGCTCCGGGAATCTGGGAGCAGTGAGGCGCTCAGCGCACCCCAGCTCCAGGAATCTGGGAGCAGTGAGGAGATCAGCGCACCCCAGCTCTGGGAATCTGGGAGCAGTGAGGCGCTCAGCACCCCCCAGCTCTGGGAATCTGGGAGCAGTGAGGAGATCAGCACACCCCAGCTCTGGGAATCTGGGAGCAGTGAGGCGCTCAGCACACCCCAGCCCCAGGAATCTGGGAGCAGTGAGGAGATCAGCACACCCCAGCCCCAGGAATCTGGGAGCAGTGAGGCGCTCAGCGCACCCCAGCTCCAGGAATCTGGGAGCAGTGAGGCGCTCAGCGCACCCCAGCTCCAGGAATCTGGGAGCAGTGAGGAGATCAGCGCACCCCAGCCCCAGGAATCTGGGAGCAGTGAGGAGATCAGCACACCCCAGCTCCAGGAATCTGGGAGCAGTGAGGCGCTCAGCGCACCCCAGCTCTGGGAATCTGGGAGCAGTGAGGAGATCAGCGCACCCCAGCTCCAGGAATCTGGGAGCAGTGAGGCGCTCAGCACACCCCAGCTCCAGGAATCTGGGAGCAGTGAGGAGATCAGCGCACCCCAGCTCCAGGAATCTGGGAGCAGTGAGGCACTCAGCACACCCCAGCTCCAGGAATCTGGGAGCAGTGAGGAGATCAGCACACCCCAGCTCCAGGAATCTGGGAGCAGTGAGGCGCTCAGCACCCCCCAGCTCCAGGAATCTGGGAGCAGTGAGGAGATCAGCACACCCCAGCTCCAGGAATCTGGGAGCAGTGATGCACTCAGCACACCCCAGCTCCAGGAATCTGGGAGCAGTGAGGCGCTCAGCGCACCCCAGCTCTGGGAATCTGGGAGCAGTGAGGAGATCAGCGCACCCCAGCTCCAGGAATCTGGGAGCAGTGAGGCGCTCAGCACACCCCAGCTCCAGGAATCTGGGAGCAGTGAGGCGCTCAGCACACCCCAGCTCCAGGAATCTGGGAGCAGTGAGGAGATCAGCGCACCCCAGCTCCAGGAATCTGGGAGCAGTGAGGAGATCAGCACACCCCAGCCCCAGGAATCTGGGAGCAGTGAGGAGATCAGAGCACCCCAGCTCCAGGAATCTGGGAGCAGTGAGGAGATCAGCACAGCACAGCTCTGGGAATCTGGGAGCAGTGAGGCACTCAGCACACCCCAGCTCTGGGAATCTGGGAGCAGTGAGGAGATCAGCGCACCCCAGCCCCAGGAATCTGGGAGCAGTGAGGCACTCAGCACACCCCAGCTCTGGGAATCTGGGAGCAGTGAGGAGATCAGCACAGCACAGCTCTGGGAATCTGGGAGCAGTGAGGCACTCAGCACACCCCAGCTCTGGGAATCTGGGAGCAGTGAGGAGATCAGCACAGCACAGCTCTGGGAATCTGGGAGCAGTGAGGCACTCAGCACACCCCAGCTCTGGGAATCTGGGAGCAGTGAGGAGATCAGCGCACCCCAGCTCCAGGAATCTGGGAGCAGTGAGGCGCTCAGCACACCCCAGCTCCAGGAATCTGGGAGCAGTGAGGCGCTCAGCACACCCCAGCTCCAGGAATCTGGGAGCAGTGAGGAGATCAGTGCACCCCAGCTCCAGGAATCTGGGAGCAGTGAGGAGATCAGCACACCCCAGCCCCAGGAATCTGGGAGCAGTGAGGAGATTAGCGCACCCCAGCCCCAGGAATCTGGGAGCAGTGAGGCGCTCAGCACACCCCAGCTCTGGGAATCTGGGAGCAGTTAGGCACTCAGCACCCCCCAGCTCCGGGAATCTGGGAGCAGTGAGGAGATCAGCACCCCCCAGCTCCAGGAATCTGGGAGCAGTGAGGAGATCAGCACACCCCAGCTCCAGGAATCTGGGAGCAGTGAGACACTCAGCACACCCCAGCTCCAGGAATCTGGGAGCAGTGAGGAGCTCAGCGCACCCCAGCCCCAGGAATCTGGGAGCAGTGAGGAGATCAGCACCCCCCAGCTCCAGGAATCTGGGAGCAGTGAGGAGATCAGCACACCCCAGCCCCAGGAATCTGGGAGCAGTGAGGAGATCAGCACACCCCAGCTCCAGGAATCTGGGAGCAGTGAGGAGCTCAGCGCACCCCAGCTCCAGGAATCTGGGAGCAGTGAGGCACTCAGCACCCCCCAGCTCCAGGAATCTGGGAGCAGTGAGGAGCTCAGCACACCCCAGCTCCAGGAATCTGGGAGCAGTGAGGCACTCAGCGCACCCCAGCTCCAGGAATCTGGGAGCAGTGAGGAGATCAGCACACCCCAGCTCCAGGAATCTGGGAGCAGTGAGGAGATCAGCACACCCCAGCTCCAGGAATCTGGGAGCAGTGAGGAGCTCAGCACACCCCAGCTCCAGGAATCTGGGAGCAGTGAGGAGATCAGCACACCCCAGCTCCAGGAATCTGGGAGCAGTGAGGCACTCAGCACACCCCAGCTCCGGGAATCTGGGAGCAGTGAGGAGCTCAGCACACCCCAGCTCCAGGAATCTGGGAGCAGTGAGGAGATCAGCGCACCCCAGCTCCAGGAATCTGGGAGCAGTGAGGAGCTCAGCACACCCCAGCTCCAGGAATCTGGGAGCAGTGAGGAGATCAGCACACCCCAGCTCCAGGAATCTGGGAGCAGTGAGGCGCTCAGCACCCCCCAGCTCCAGGAATCTGGGAGCAGTGAGGCACTCAGCACACCCCAGCTCCAGGAATCTGGGAGCAGTGAGGAGCTCAGCACACCCCAGCTCCAGGAATCTGGGAGCAGTGAGGAGATCAGCGCACCCCAGCTCCAGGAATCTGGGAGCAGTGAGGAGATCAGCACACCCCAGCTCCAGGAATCTGGGAGCAGTGAGGCGCTCAGCACCCCCCAGCTCCAGGAATCTGGGAGCAGTGAGGCGCTCAGCACACCCCAGCTCTGGGAATCTGGGAGCAGTTAGGCACTCAGCACCCCCCAGCTCCAGGAATCTGGGAGCAGTGAGGCACTCAGCACACCCCAGCTCCAGGAATCTGGGAGCAGTGAGGAGATCAGCACACCCCAGCCCCAGGAATCTGGGAGCAGTGAGGAGATCAGCACCCCCCAGCTCCAGGAATCTGGGAGCAGTGAGGAGCTCAGCGCACCCCAGCTCCAGGAATCTGGGAGCAGTGAGGAGATCAGCACACCCCAGCCACAGGAATCTGGGAGCAGTGAGGCACTCAGCACACCCCAGCTCAGGAATCTGGGAGCAGTGAGGCACTCAGCACACCCCAGCTCAGGAATCTGGGAGCAGTGAGGCACTCAGCGCACCCCAGCTCCAGGAATCTGGGAGCAGTGAGGAGATCAGCACACCCCAGCTCCAGGAATCTGGGAGCAGTGAGGCACTCAGCACACCCCAGCTCCAGGAATCTGGGAGCAGTGAGGCACTCAGCACACCCCAGCTCCAGGAATCTGGGAGCAGTGAGGAGATCAGCGCACCCCAGCTCTGGGAATCTGGGAGCAGTGAGGCGCTCAGCACCCCCCAGCTCTGGGAATCTGGGAGCAGTGAGGAGATCAGCGCACCCCAGCTCTGGGAATCTGGGAGCAGTGAGGAGATCAGCGCACCCCAGCTCTGGGAATCTGGGAGCAGTGAGGAGATCAGCGCACCCCAGCCCCAGGAATCTGGGAGCAGTGAGGAGATCAGCACACCCCAGCCCCAGGAATCTGGGAGCAGTGAGGCGCTCAGCGCACCCCAGCTCCAGGAATCTGGGAGCAGTGAGGCGCTCAGCGCACCCCAGCTCCAGGAATCTGGGAGCAGTGAGGAGATCAGCGCACCCCAGCCCCAGGAATCTGGGAGCAGTGAGGCGCTCAGCGCACCCCAGCTCCAGGAATCTGGGAGCAGTGAGGAGATCAGCGCCCCCCAGCTCTGGGAATCTGGGAGCAGTGAGGAGATCAGCACACCCCAGCTCTGGGAATCTGGGAGCAGTGAGGAGCTCAGCACCCCCCAGCTCTGGGAATCTGGGAGCAGTGAGGCGCTCAGCACACCCCAGCTCCAGGAATCTGGGAGCAGTGAGGAGCTCAGCACACCCCAGCTCCAGGAATCTGGGAGCAGTGAGGCACTCAGCGCACCCCAGCTCCGGGAATCTGGGAGCAGTGAGGAGATCAGCACACCCCAGCTCCAGGAATCTGGGAGCAGTGACGCACTCAGCGCACCCCAGCTCCAGGAATCTGGGAGCAGTGAGGCACTCAGCACACCCCAGCTCCAGGAATCTGGGAGCAGTGAGGCACTCAGCACACCCCAGCTCCAGGAATCTGGGAGCAGTGAGGCGCTCAGCACCCCCCAGCTCCAGGAATCTGGGAGCAGTGAGGAGATCAGCGCACCCCAGCTCTGGGAATCTGGGAGCAGTGAGGCACTCAGCGCACCCCAGCTCCAGGAATCTGGGAGCAGTGAGGAGATCAGCACACCCCAGCCCCAGGAATCTGGGAGCAGTGAGGCACTCAGCACACCCCAGCCCCAGGAATCTGGGAGCAGTGAGGAGATCAGCACACCCCAGCTCTGGGAATCTGGGAGCAGTGAGGAGATCAGCACACCCCAGCTCCAGGAATCTGGGAGCAGTGAGGCACTCAGCACACCCCAGCTCCAGGAATCTGGGAGCAGTGAGGCACTCAGCACACCCCAGCTCCAGGAATCTGGGAGCAGTGAGGAGATCAGCACACCCCAGCTCCAGGAATCTGGGAGCAGTGAGGCACTCAGCACACCCCAGCTCCAGGAATCTGGGAGCAGTGAGGAGATCAGCGCACCCCAGCTCCGGGAATCTGGGAGCAGTGAGGTGCTCAGCACCCCCCAGCTCCAGGAATCTGGGAGCAGTGAGAAACTCAGCACACCCCAGCTCCAGGAATCTGGGAGCAGTGAGGTGCTCAGCACACCCCAGCTCCAGGAATCTGGGAGCAGTGAGGAGCTCAGCGCACCCCAGCTCCGGGAATCTGGGAGCAGTGAGGCACTCAGCACACCCCAGCTCCAGGAATCTGGGAGCAGTGAGGCACTCAGCACCCCCCAGCTCCAGGAATCTGGGAGCAGTGAGGAGATCAGCGCACCCCAGCCCCAGGAATCTGGGAGCAGTGAGGAGATCAGCACACCCCAGCTCCAGGAATCTGGGAGCAGTGAAGCACTCAGCACACCCCAGCTCCAGGAATCTGGGAGCAGTGAGGCACTCAGCACACCCCAGCTCCAGGAATCTGGGAGCAGTGAGGCACTCAGCACACCCCAGCTCCAGGAATCTGGGAGCAGTGAGGCACTCAGCACCCCCCAGCTCCAGGAATCTGGGAGCAGTGAGGAGCTCAGCACACCCCAGCTCTGGGAATCTGGGAGCAGTGAGGCACTCAGCACACCCCAGCTCTGGGAATCTGGGAGCAGTGAGGCACTCAGCGCACCCCAGCTCCAGGAATCTGGGAGCAGTGAGGCACTCAGCGCACCCCAGCTCCAGGAATCTGGGAGCAGTGAGGAGATCAGCGCACCCCAGCTCCAGGAATCTGGGAGCAGTGAGGCACTCAGCACACCCCAGCTCCAGGAATCTGGGAGCAGTGAGGAGATCAGCGCACCCCAGCTCCAGGAATCTGGGAGCAGTGAGGCACTCAGCACACCCCAGCTCCAGGAATCTGGGAGCAGTGAGGAGATCAGCGCACCCCAGCTCCAGGAATCTGGGAGCAGTGAGGCACTCAGCACACCCCAGCTCCAGGAATCTGGGAGCAGTGAGGAGATCAGCGCACCCCAGCTCCAGGAATCTGGGAGCAGTGAGGCTCTCAGCACACCCCAGCTCCAGGAATCTGGGAGCAGTGAGGAGATCAGCGCACCCCAGCTCCAGGAATCTGGGAGCAGTGAGGAGATCAGCGCACCCCAGCTCCAGGAATCTGGGAGCAGTGAGGCACTCAGCACACCCCAGCTCCAGGAATCTGGGAGCAGTGAGGAGATCAGCGCACCCCAGCTCCAGGAATCTGGGAGCAGTGAGGCACTCAGCACACCCCAGCTCCAGGAATCTGGGAGCAGTGAGGAGATCAGCGCACCCCAGCTCCAGGAATCTGGGAGCAGTGAGGCTCTCAGCACACCCCAGCTCCAGGAATCTGGGAGCAGTGAGGAGATCAGCGCACCCCAGCTCCAGGAATCTGGGAGCAGTGAGGAGATCAGCACACCCCAGCTCCAGGAATCTGGGAGCAGTGAGGAGATCAGCGCACCCCAGCTCCAGGAATCTGGGAGCAGTGAGGCACTCAGCACACCCCAGCTCCAGGAATCTGGGAGCAGTGAGGAGCTCAGCACACCCCAGCTCCAGGAATCTGGGAGCAGTGATGCACTCAGCACACCCCAGCTCCAGGAATCTGGGAGCAGTGAGGCTCTCAGCACACCCCAGCTCCAGGAATCTGGGAGCAGTGAGGCACTCAGCACACCCCAGCTCCAGGAATCTGGGAGCAGTGAGGCACTCAGCACACCCCAGCTCCAGGAATCTGGGAGCAGTGAGGAGCTCAGCACACCCCAGCTCCAGGAATCTGGGAGCAGTGAGGCACTCAGCACACCCCAGCTCCAGGAATCTGGGAGCAGTGAGGAGCTCAGCACACCCCAGCTCCAGGAATCTGGGAGCAGTGAGGCACTCAGCACACCCCAGCTCCAGGAATCTGGGAGCAGTGAGGAACTCAGCACACCCCAGCTCCAGGAATCTGGGAGCAGTGAGGCTCTCAGCACACCCCAGCTCTGGGAATCTGGGAGCAGTGAGGCACTCAGCACACCCCAGCTCTGGGAATCTGGGAGCAGTGAGGAGATCAGCACACCCCAGCTCCAGGAATCTGGGAGCAGTGAGGAGATCAGCACACCCCAGCTCCAGGAATCTGGGAGCAGTGAGGAGATCAGCACACCCCAGCTCCAGGAATCTGGGAGCAGTGAGGCTCTCAGCACACCCCAGCTCCGGGAATCTGGGAGCAGTGAGGAGATCAGCACACCCCAGCTCCAGGAATCTGGGAGCAGTGAGGAGCTCAGCACACCCCAGCTCCGGGAATCTGGGAGCAGTGAGGAGATCAGCACACCCCAGCTCCAGGAATCTGGGAGCAGTGAGGAGATCAGCACACCCCAGCTCCAGGAATCTGGGAGCAGTGAGGAGATCAGCACACCCCAGCTCCAGGAATCTGGGAGCAGTGAGGCACTCAGCACACCCCAGCTCCAGGAATCTGGGAGCAGTGAGGCACTCAGCACACCCCAGCTCCAGGAATCTGGGAGCAGTGAGGCGCTCAGCGCACCCCAGCTCCAGGAATCTGGGAGCAGTGAGGCACTCAGCACACCCCAGCTCCAGGAATCTGGGAGCAGTGAGGAGATCAGCACACCCCAGCTCCAGGAATCTGGGAGCAGTGAGGCACTCAGCACACCCCAGCTCCAGGAATCTGGGAGCAGTGAGGAGATCAGCGCACCCCAGCCCCAGGAATCTGGGAGCAGTGAGGCACTCAGCACACCCCAGCTCCAGGAATCTGGGAGCAGTGAGGAGATCAGCACCCCCCAGCTCCAGGAATCTGGGAGCAGTGAGGAGATCAGCACACCCCAGCTCCAGGAATCTGGGAGCAGTGAGGCACTCAGCACACCCCAGCTCCAGGAATCTGGGAGCAGTGAGGAGATCAGCACCCCCCAGCTCCAGGAATCTGGGAGCAGTGAGGCACTCAGCACACCCCAGCTCCAGGAATCTGGGAGCAGTGAGGCACTCAGCACCCCCCAGCTCCAGGAATCTGGGAGCAGTGAGGAGATCAGCACATCCCAGCTCCAGGAATCTGGGAGCAGTGAGGAGATCAGCACACCCCAGCTCCAGGAATCTGGGAGCAGTGAGGCACTCAGCACACCCCAGCTCTGGGAATCTGGGAGCAGTGAGGAGCTCAGCACACCCCAGCTCTGGGAATCTGGGAGCAGTGAGGAGATCAGCGCACCCCAGCTCCAGGAATCTGGGAGCAGTGAGGCACTCAGCACACCCCAGCTCTGGGAATCTGGGAGCAGTGAGGAGCTCAGCACATCCCAGCTCCAGGAATCTGGGAGCAGTGAGACACTCAGCACACCCCAGCTCCAGGAATCTGGGAGCAGTGAGGCACTCAGCACACCCCAGCTCCAGGAATCTGGGAGCAGTGAGGCACTCAGCACACCCCAGCTCTGGGAATCTGGGAGCAGTGAGGAGCTCAGCACACCCCAGCTCTGGGAATCTGGGAGCAGTGAGGAGATCAGCGCACCCCAGCTCCAGGAATCTGGGATCAGTGAGGCACTCAGCACACCCCAGCTCTGGGAATCTGGGAGCAGTGAGGAGATCAGCGCACCCCAGCTCCAGGAATCTGGGAGCAGTGAGGCACTCAGCACACCCCAGCTCCAGGAATCTGGGAGCAGTGAGGAGATCAGCACACCCCAGCTCCAGGAATCTGGGAGCAGTGAGGAGATCAGTGCACCCCAGCTCCAGGAATCTGGGAGCAGTGAGGCACTCAGCGCACCCCAGCTCCGGGAATCTGGGAGCAGTGAGGCACTCAGCACACCCCAGCTCCAGGAATCTGGGAGCAGTGAGGCTCTCAGCACACCCCAGCTCCAGGAATCTGGGAGCAGTGAGGAGCTCAGCACACCCCAGCTCCAGGAATCTGGGAGCAGTGAGGCACTCAGCACACCCCAGCTCCAGGAATCTGGGAGCAGTGAGGCACTCAGCACAGCCCAGCTCCAGGAATCTGGGAGCAGTGAGGAGATCAGCACACCCCAGCTCCAGGAATCTGGGAGCAGTGAGGAGCTCAGCGCACCCCAGCTCCAGGAATCTGGGAGCAGTGAGGCACTCAGCACACCCCAGCTCCAGGAATCTGGGAGCAGTGAGGAGCTCAGCACACCCCAGCTCTGGGAATCTGGGAGCAGTGAGGAGATCAGCACACCCCAGCTCCAGGAATCTGGGAGCAGTGAGGAGATCAGCACACCCCAGCTCCAGGAATCTGGGAGCAGTGAGGCACTCAGCACACCCCAGCTCCAGGAATCTGGGAGCAGTGAGGCACTCAGCACACCCCAGCTCCAGGAATCTGGGAGCAGTGAGGCACTCAGCACACCCCAGCTCCAGGAATCTGGGAGCAGTGAGGCACTCAGCAAACCCCAGCTCCAGGAATCTGGGAGCAGTGAGGCACTCAGCACACCCCAGCTCCAGGAATCTGGGAGCAGTGAGGAGATCAGCACAGCCCAGCTCCAGGAATCTGGGAGCAGTGAGGAGATCAGCACCCCCCAGCCCCAGGAATCTGGGAGCAGTGAGGCACTCAGCACACCCCAGCTCCAGGAATCTGGGAGCAGTGAGACACTCAGCACACCCCAGCTCCAGGAATCTGGGAGCAGTGAGGAGCTCAGCACACCCCAGCTCCAGGAATCTGGGAGCAGTGAGGCACTCAGCACCCCCCAGCTCCAGGAATCTGGGAGCAGTGAGACACTCAGCACACCCCAGCTCCAGGAATCTGGGAGCAGTGAGGAGCTCAGCACACCCCAGCTCCGGGAATCTGGGAGCAGTGAGGCGCTCAGCACACCCCAGCTCCAGGAATCTGGGAGCAGTGAGGAGATCAGCACACCCCAGCTCCAGGAATCTGGGAGCAGTGAGGAGATCAGCACACCCCAGCTCCAGGAATCTGGGAGCAGTGAGGCGCTCAGCACACCCCAGCTCCAGGAATCTGGGAGCAGTGAGGCACTCAGCACACCCCAGCTCCAGGAATCTGGGAGCAGTGAGGAGATCAGCACACCCCAGCTCCAGGAATCTGGGAGCAGTGAGGCACTCAGCACACCCCAGCTCCAGGAATCTGGGAGCAGTGAGGAGATCAGCACCCCCCAGCTCCAGGAATCTGGGAGCAGTGAGGAGATCAGCACCCCCCAGCTCTGGGAATCTGGGAGCAGTGAGACACTCAGCACACCCCAGCTCCAGGAATCTGGGAGCAGTGAGGCACTCAGCACACCCCAGCTACGGGAATCTGGGAGCAGTGAGGAGCTCAGCACACCCCAGCTCCAGGAATCTGGGAGCAGTGAGGAGATCAGCACAGCCCAGCTCCGGGAATCTGGGAGCAGTGAGGCGCTCAGCACACCCCAGCTCCAGGAATCTGGGAGCAGTGAGGAGATCAGCACCCCAGCTCCAGGAATCTGGGAGCAGTGAGGCACTCAGCACACCCCAGCTCCGGGAATCTGGGAGCAGTGAGGAGCTCAGCACACCCCAGCTCCAGGAATCTGGGAGCAGTGAGGAGATCAGCACACCCCAGCTCCAGGAATCTGGGAGCAGTGAGGAGATCAGCGCACCCCAGCTCCAGGAATCTGGGAGCAGTGAGGCACTCAGCACACCCCAGCTCCGGGAATCTGGGAGCAGTGAGACACTCAGCACACCCCAGCTCCAGGAATCTGGGAGCAGTGAGGAGCTCAGCGCCCCCCAGCTCTGGGAATCTGGGAGCAGTGAGGCACTCAGCACACCCCAGCTCCAGGAATCTGGGAGCAGTGAGGAGATCAGCGCCCCCCAGCTCTGGGAATCTGGGAGCAGTGAGGAGCTCAGCACACCCCAGCCCCAGGAATCTGGGAGCAGTGAGGCACTCAGCACACCCCAGCTCCAGGAATCTGGGAGCAGTGAGGAGCTCAGCACACCCCAGCTCCAGGAATCTGGGAGCAGTGACGCACTCAGCACACCCCAGCTCCAGGAATCTGGGAGCAGTGAGGAGATCAGCGCCCCCCAGCTCTGGGAATCTGGGAGCAGTGAGGAGCTCAGCGCACCCCAGCTCCAGGAATCTGGGAGCAGTGAGGAGATCAGCACACCCCAGCTCCAGGAATCTGGGAGCAGTGAGGAGCTCAGCACACCCCAGCTCCAGGAATCTGGGAGCAGTGAGGAGATCAGCACACCCCAGCCCCAGGAATCTGGGAGCAGTGAGGAGATCAGCACACCCCAGCTCCAGGAATCTGGGAGCAGTGAGGAGATCAGCGCACACCAGCTCCAGGAATCTGGGAGCAGTGAGGCACTCAACGCACCCCAGCTCCAGGAATCTGGGAGCAGTGAGGAGATCAGCACATCCCAGCTCCAGGAATCTGGGAGCAGTGAGGAGATCAGCACACCCCAGCCCCAGGAATCTGGGAGCAGTGAGGAGATCAGCGCACCCCAGCTCTGGGAATCTGGGAGCAGTGAGGCACTCAGCACACCCCAGCTCCAGGAATCTGGGAGCAGTGAGGAGATCAGCACACCCCAGCCCCAGGAATCTGGGAGCAGTGAGGAGATCAGCACACCCCAGCCCCAGGAATCTGGGAGCAGTGAGGAGATCAGCACACCCCAGCTCCAGGAATCTGGGAGCAGTGAGGAGATCAGCACACCCCAGCCCCAGGAATCTGGGAGCAGTGAGGAGATCAGCACCCCAGCTCCAGGAATCTGGGAGCAGTGAGGAGATCAGCACCCCAGCTCCAGGAATCTGGGAGCAGTGAGACACTCAGCACACCCCAGCTCCAGGAATCTGGGAGCAGTGAGGCTCTCAGCACCCCCCAGCTCCGGGAATCTGGGAGCAGTGAGGCGCTCAGCACACCCCAGCTCCAGGAATCTGGGAGCAGTGAGACACTCAGCACACCCCAGCTCCAGGAATCTGGGAGCAGTGAGGCGCTCAGCACACCCCAGCTCTGGGAATCTGGGAGCAGTGAGGCTCTCAGCACACCCCAGCTCTGGGAATCTGGGAGCAGTGAGGAGATCAGCACACCCCAGCTCCAGGAATCTGGGAGCAGTGAGGCGCTCAGCACACCCCAGCTCTGGGAATCTGGGAGCAGTGAGGCTCTCAGCACACCCCAGCTCTGGGAATCTGGGAGCAGTGAGGCGCTCAGCACACCCCAGCTCTGGGAATCTGGGAGCAGTGAGGAGATCAGCGCACCCCAGCTCCGGGAATCTGGGAGCAGTGAGGCACTCAGCACACCCCAGCTCCAGGAATCTGGGAGCAGTGAGGCACTCAGCACATCCCAGCTCCAGGAATCTGGGAGCAGTGAGGCGCTCAGCACACCCCAGCTCCAGGAATCTGGGAGCAGTGAGGCACTCAGCACATCCCAGCTCCAGGAATCTGGGAGCAGTGAGGCACTCAGCACACCCCAGCCCCAGGAATCTGGGAGCAGTGAGGCACTCAGCACACCCCAGCTCTGGGAATCTGGGAGCAGTGAGGCACTCAGCACACCCCAGCTCCAGGAATCTGGGAGCAGTGAGGCACTCAGCACCCCCCAGCTCCAGGAATCTGGGAGCAGTGAGGAGATCAGCGCACCCCAGCTCCAGGAATCTGGGAGCAGTGAGGAGATCAGCACACCCCAGCTCCAGGAATCTGGGAGCAGTGAGGAGCTCAGCACACCCCAGCTCCAGGAATCTGGGAGCAGTGAGACACTCAGCACACCCCAGCTCCAGGAATCTGGGAGCAGTGAGGCACTCAGCGCACCCCAGCTCCAGGAATCTGGGAGCAGTGAGGCACTCAGCACACCCCAGCTCCAGGAATCTGGGAGCAGTGAGGAGATCAGCACACCCCAGCTCCAGGAATCTGGGAGCAGTGAGGCACTCAGCACACCCCAGCTCCAGGAATCTGGGAGCAGTGAGGCACTCAGCACACCCCAGCTCCAGGAATCTGGGAGCAGTGAGGAGCTCAGCACACCCCAGCTCCAGGAATCTGGGAGCAGTGAGGCGCTCAGCACCCCCCAGCTCCAGGAATCTGGGAGCAGTGAGGAGCTCAGCACACCCCAGCTCCGGGAATCTGGGAGCAGTGAGGAGATCAGCGCACCCCAGCTCCAGGAATCTGGGAGCAGTGAGGAGATCAGCACACCCCAGCTCCAGGAATCTGGGAGCAGTGAGGAGATCAGCACACCCCAGCTCCAGGAATCTGGGAGCAGTGAGGCACTCAGCGCACCCCAGCTCTGGGAATCTGGGAGCAGTGAGGCACTCAGCACACCCCAGCTCCAGGAATCTGGGAGCAGTGAGGAGATCAGCACACCCCAGCTCCAGGAATCTGGGAGCAGTGAGGAGATCAGCGCACCCCAGCTCCAGGAATCTGGGAGCAGTGAGACACTCAGCACACCCCAGCTCCAGGAATCTGGGAGCAGTGAGGAGCTCAGCACACCCCAGCTCTGGGAATCTGGGAGCAGTGAGGCACTCAGCACACCCCAGCTCTGGGAATCTGGGAGCAGTGAGGCACTCAGCACACCCCAGCTCCGGGAATCTGGGAGCAGTGAGGCACTCAGCACATCCCAGCCCCAGGAATCTGGGAGCAGTGAGACACTCAGCACACCCCAGCTCCGGGAATCTGGGAGCAGTGAGGAGATCAGCGCACCCCAGCTCCGGGAATCTGGGAGCAGTGAGGAGATCAGCGCACCCCAGCTCCAGGAATCTGGGAGCAGTGAGGCACTCAGCACACCCCAGCTCTGGGAATCTGGGAGCAGTGAGGCACTCAGCACACCCCAGCTCTGGGAATCTGGGAGCAGTGAGGCTCTCAGCACACCCCAGCTCTGGGAATCTGGGAGCAGTGAGGAGATCAGCGCACCCCAGCCCCAGGAATCTGGGAGCAGTGAGGCACTCAGCGCACCCCAGCTCCAGGAATCTGGGAGCAGTGAGGCGCTCAGCACCCCCCAGCTCCAGGAATCTGGGAGCAGTGAGGCGCTCAGCACCCCCCAGCTCTGGGAATCTGGGAGCAGTGAGGAGATCAGCACACCCCAGCTCCAGGAATCTGGGAGCAGTGAGGAGATCAGCGCACCCCAGCTCCAGGAATCTGGGAGCAGTGAGGCACTCAGCACACCCCAGCTCCAGGAATCTGGGAGCAGTGAGGAGATCAGCACACCCCAGCTCCAGGAATCTGGGAGCAGTGAGGCGCTCAGCGCACCCCAGCTCTGGGAATCTGGGAGCAGTGAGGCACTCAGCACACCCCAGCTCCAGGAATCTGGGAGCAGTGAGGCACTCAGCACACCCCAGCTCCAGGAATCTGGGAGCAGTGAGGAGATCAGCACACCCCAGCTCCAGGAATCTGGGAGCAGTGAGGCACTCAGCACACCCCAGAACTGGGAATCTGGGAGCAGTGAGGAGCTCAGCACACCCCAGCTCCAGGAATCTGGGAGCAGTGAGGAGCTCAGCACACCCCAGCTCCAGGAATCTGGGAGCAGTGAGGCACTCAGCACACCCCAGCTCCAGGAATCTGGGAGCAGTGAGGCACTCAGCACACCCCAGCTCCAGGAATCTGGGAGCAGTGAGGCTCTCAGCACACCCCAGCTCCAGGAATCTGGGAGCAGTGAGGAGATCAGCACACCCCAGCTCCAGGAATCTGGGAGCAGTGAGGAGCTCAGCACACCCCAGCTCTGGGAATCTGGGAGCAGTGAGGCACTCAGCACCCCCCAGCCCCAGGAATCTGGGAGCAGTGAGGAGATCAGCACACCCCAGCTCCAGGTATCTGGGAGCAGTGAGGCACTCAGCACACCCCAGCTCCAGGAATCTGGGAGCAGTGAGGAGCTCAGCACACCCCAGCTCCAGGAATCTGGGAGCAGTGAGGAGCTCAGCACACCCCAGCTCCAGGAATCTGGGAGCAGTGAGGCACTCAGCACACCCCAGCTCCAGGAATCTGGGAGCAGTGAGGAGATCAGCGCACCCCAGCTCCAGGAATCTGGGAGCAGTGAGGCACTCAGCACACCCCAGCTCCAGGAATCTGGGAGCAGTGAGGAGATCAGCGCACCCCAGCTCCAGGAATCTGGGAGCAGTGAGGAGATCAGCACACCCCAGCTCCAGGAATCTGGGAGCAGTGAGGCACTCAGCGCACCCCAGCTCCAGGAATCTGGGAGCAGTGAGGAGCTCAGCACACCCCAGCTCCAGGAATCTGGGAGCAGTGAGGAGCTCAGCACACCCCAGCTCCAGGAATCTGGGAGCAGTGAGGAGATCAGCACACCCCAGCTCCAGGAATCTGGGAGCAGTGAGGCACTCAGCACACCCCAGCCCCAGGAATCTGGGAGCAGTGAGGAGATCAGCACACCCCAGCTCCAGGAATCTGGGAGCAGTGAGGCACTCAGCACACCCCAGCTCCAGGAATCTGGGAGCAGTGAGGAGATCAGCACACCCCAGCTCCAGGAATCTGGGAGCAGTGAGGCACTCAGCACACCCCAGCTCCGGGAATCTGGGAGCAGTGAGGAGATCAGCGCACCCCAGCTCCGGGAATCTGGGAGCAGTGAGTAGCTCAGCGCACCCCAGCTCCAGGAATCTGGGAGCAGTGAGGCACTCAGCACACCCCAGCTCCAGGAATCTGGGAGCAGTGAGGAGCTCAGCACACCCCAGCTCCAGGAATCTGGGAGCAGTGAGGAGATCAGCACACCCCAGCTCCAGGAATCTGGGAGCAGTGAGACACTCAGCACACCCCAGCTCCAGGAATCTGGGAGCAGTGAGGCACTCAGCACACCCCAGCTCCAGGAATCTGGGAGCAGTGAGGAGATCAGCACACCCCAGCTCCGGGAATCTGGGAGCAGTGAGGAGATCAGCGCACCCCAGCTCCAGGAATCTGGGAGCAGTGAGACACTCAGCACACCCCAGCTCCAGGAATCTGGGAGCAGTGAGGCACTCAGCACCCCCCAGCTCTGGGAATCTGGGAGCAGTGAGTAGCTCAGCGCACCCCAGCTCCAGGAATCTGGGAGCAGTGAGGAGATCAGCGCACCCCAGCTCCAGGAATCTGGGAGCAGTGAGGCACTCAGCGCACCCCAGCTCCAGGAATCTGGGAGCAGTGAGGCTCTCAGCACACCCCAGCTCCAGGAATCTGGGAGCAGTGAGGAGATCAGCGCACCCCAGCTCCAGGAATCTGGGAGCAGTGAGGAGATCAGCGCACCCCAGCTCCAGGAATCTGGGAGCAGTGAGGCACTCAGCACACCCCAGCTCCAGGAATCTGGGAGCAGTGAGGAGATCAGCACACCCCAGCCCCAGGAATCTGGGAGCAGTGAGGAGATCAGCACACCCCAGCTCCAGGAATCTGGGAGCAGTGAGGCACTCAGCACACCCCAGCTCCAGGAATCTGGGAGCAGTGAGGCACTCAGCACATCCCAGCTCCAGGATTCTGGGAGCAGTGAGGAGATCAGCACCCCCCAGCTCCGGGAATCTGGGAGCAGTGAGGAGATCAGAGCACCCCAGCTCCGGGAATCTGGGAGCAGTGAGGCACTCAGCACACCCCAGCCCCAGGAATCTGGGAGCAGTGAGGCACTCAGCACACCCCAGCCCCAGGAATCTGGGAGCAGTGAGGAGATCAGCACACCCCAGCTCTGGGAATCTGGGAGCAGTGAGGAGATCAGCACAACCCAGCTCCAGGAATCTGGGAGCAGTGAGGAGATCAGCGCACCCCAGCTCCAGGAATCTGGGAGCAGTGAGGAGATCAGCGCACCCCAGCTCCGGGAATCTGGGAGCAGTGAGGAGCTCAGCGCACCCCAGCCCCAGGAATCTGGGAGCAGTGAGGCACTCAGCACACCCCAGCTCCAGGAATCTGGGAGCAGTGAGGCACTCAGCACACCCCAGCTCCAGGAATCTGGGAGCAGTGAGGAGATCAGCACACCCCAGCTCCAGGAATCTGGGAGCAGTGAGGAGCTCAGCACAACCCAGCTCCAGGAATCTGGGAGCAGTGAGGAGATCAGCACACCCCAGCCCCAGGAATCTGGGAGCAGTGAGGCACTCAGCACACCCCAGCTCTGGGAATCTGGGAGCAGTGAGGAGCTCAGCACACCCCAGCTCCGGGAATCTGGGAGCAGTGAGGAGATCAGCACCCCCCAGCCCCAGGAATCTGGGAGCAGTGAGGAGATCAGCACACCCCAGCCCCAGGAATCTGGGAGCAGTGAGGAGATCAGCGCACCCCAGCTCCAGGAATCTGGGAGCAGTGAGGAGATCAGCACACACCAGCCCCAGGAATCTGGGAGCAGTGAGGCACTCAGCACACCCCAGCTCCGGGAATCTGGGAGCAGTGAGGAGATCAGCGCACCCCAGCTCCGGGAATCTGGGAGCAGTGAGGCACTCAGCACACCCCAGCTCCAGGAATCTGGGAGCAGTGAGGAACTCAGCACACCCCAGCTCCAGGAATCTGGGAGCAGTGAGGCACTCAGCACACCCCAGCTCCAGGAATCTGGGAGCAGTGAGGAGATCAGCGCACCCCAGCTCCAGGAATCTGGGAGCAGTGAGGAACTCAGCACACCCCAGCTCCAGGAATCTGGGAGCAGTGAGGAGATCAGCGCACCCCAGCTCCAGGAATCTGGGAGCAGTGAGGAGATCAGCACACCCCAGCTCCAGGAATCTGGGAGCAGTGAGGAGATCAGCGCACCCCAGCTCCAGGAATCTGGGAGCAGTGAGGCACTCAGCACCCCCCAGCTCCAGGAATCTGGGAGCAGTGAGGAGATCAGCGCACCCCAGCTCTGGGAATCTGGGAGCAGTGAGGAGATCAGCACACCCCAGCTCCAGGAATCTGGGAGCAGTGAGGCACTCAGCACACCCCAGCCCCAGGAATCTGGGAGCAGTGAGGAGATCAGCGCACCCCAGCTCCGGGAATCTGGGAGCAGTGAGGAGCTCAGCACACCCCAGCTCCAGGAATCTGGGAGCAGTGAGGAGATCAGCGCACCCCAGCTCCAGGAATCTGGGAGCAGTGAGGAGATCAGCGCACCCCAGCCCCAGGAATCTGGGAGCAGTGAGGAGATCAGCACCCCCCAGCCCCAGGAATCTGGGAGCAGTGAGGAGATCAGCACACCCCAGCTCCAGGAATCTGGGAGCAGTGAGGAGATCAGCGCACCCCAGCTCCAGGAATCTGGGAGCAGTGAGGAGATCAGCGCACCCCAGCCCCAGGAATCTGGGAGCAGTGAGGAGATCAGCACCCCCCAGCCCCAGGAATCTGGGAGCAGTGAGGCACTCAGCACACCCCAGCTCCAGGAATCTGGGAGCAGTGAGGAGATCAGCGCACCCCAGCTCCAGGAATCTGGGAGCAGTGAGGAGATCAGCGCACCCCAGCTCCAGGAATCTGGGAGCAGTGAGGAGATCAGCACACCCCAGCTGTGGGAATCTGGGAGCAGTGAGGCACTCAGCACACCCCAGCTCCAGGAATCTGGGAGCAGTGAGGAGCTCAGCACACCCCAGCTCCAGGAATCTGGGAGCAGTGAGGCACTCAGCACACCCCAGCTCCAGGAATCTGGGAGCAGTTAGGCACTCAGCACACCCCAGCTCCAGGAATCTGGGAGCAGTGAGGAGATCAGCGCACCCCAGCTCCAGGAATCTGGGAGCAGTGAGGAGATCAGCGCACCCCAGCCCCAGGAATCTGGGAGCAGTGAGGAGATCAGCACACCCCAGCTCCAGGAATCTGGGAGCAGTGAGGAGATCAGCACACCCCAGCTCCAGGAATCTGGGAGCAGTGAGTCACTCAGCACACCCCAGCTCCAGGAATCTGGGAGCAGTGAGGCACTCAGCACACCCCAGCTCCGGGAATCTGGGAGCAGTGAAGAGATCAGCACCCCCCAGCTCCAGGAATCTGGGAGCAGTGAGGCTCTCAGCACACCCCAGCTCCAGGAATCTGGGAGCAGTGAGGAGGTCAGCGCACCCCAGCTCTGGGAATCTGGGAGCAGTGAGGAGCTCAGCGCACCCCAGCTCCAGGAATCTGGGAGCAGTGAGGAGATCAGCACACCCCAGCTCCAGGAATCTGGGAGCAGTGAGGCACTCAGCACACCCCAGCTCCAGGAATCTGGGAGCAGTGAGGAGATCAGCGCACCCCAGCTCTGGGAATCTGGGAGCAGTGAGGCACTCAGCACACCCCAGCTCCAGGAATCTGGGAGCAGTGAGGCGCTCAGCGCACCCCAGCTCCAGGAATCTGGGAGCAGTGAGGAGATCAGCACACCCCAGCTCTGGGAATCTGGGAGCAGTGAGGCACTCAGCACACCCCAGCTCCAGGAATCTGGGAGCAGTGAGACACTCAGCACACCCCAGCTCCGGGAATCTGGGAGCAGTGAGGCACTCAACGCACCCCAGCTCTGGGAATCTGGGAGCAGTGAGGAGATCAGCGCACCCCAGCTCCGGGAATCTGGGAGCAGTGAGGAACTCAGCACACCCCAGCTCCAGGAATCTGGGAGCAGTGAGGAGATCAGCGCACCCCAGCTCCAGGAATCTGGGAGCAGTGAGGAGATCAGCGCACCCCAGCTCCAGGAATCTGGGAGCAGTGAGACACTCAGCACACCCCAGCTCCAGGAATCTGGGAGCAGTGAGGAGATCAGCGCACCCCAGCTCCAGGAATCTGGGAGCAGTGAGACACTCAGCACACCCCAGCTCCAGGAATCTGGGAGCAGTGAGACACTCAGCACACCCCAGCTCCAGGAATCTGGGAGCAGTGAGGCACTCAGCACCCCCCAGCTCTGGGAATCTGGGAGCAGTGAGTAGCTCAGCGCACCCCAGCTCCAGGAATCTGGGAGCAGTGAGGAGATCAGCGCACCCCAGCTCCAGGAATCTGGGAGCAGTGAGGCACTCAGCGCACCCCAGCTCCAGGAATCTGGGAGCAGTGAGGCTCTCAGCACACCCCAGCTCCAGGAATCTGGGAGCAGTGAGGAGATCAGCGCACCCCAGCTCCAGGAATCTGGGAGCAGTGAGGAGATCAGCGCACCCCAGCTCCAGGAATCTGGGAGCAGTGAGGCACTCAGCACACCCCAGCTCCAGGAATCTGGGAGCAGTGAGGAGATCAGCACACCCCAGCCCCAGGAATCTGGGAGCAGTGAGGAGATCAGCACACCCCAGCTCCAGGAATCTGGGAGCAGTGAGGCACTCAGCACACCCCAGCTCCAGGAATCTGGGAGCAGTGAGGCACTCAGCACATCCCAGCTCCAGGATTCTGGGAGCAGTGAGGAGATCAGCACCCCCCAGCTCCGGGAATCTGGGAGCAGTGAGGAGATCAGTGCACCCCAGCTCCGGGAATCTGGGAGCAGTGAGGCACTCAGCACACCCCAGCCCCAGGAATCTGGGAGCAGTGAGGCACTCAGCACACCCCAGCCCCAGGAATCTGGGAGCAGTGAGGAGATCAGCACACCCCAGCTCTGGGAATCTGGGAGCAGTGAGGAGATCAGCACAACCCAGCTCCAGGAATCTGGGAGCAGTGAGGAGATCAGCGCACCCCAGCTCCAGGAATCTGGGAGCAGTGAGGAGATCAGCGCACCCCAGCTCCGGGAATCTGGGAGCAGTGAGGAGCTCAGCGCACCCCAGCCCCAGGAATCTGGGAGCAGTGAGGCACTCAGCACACCCCAGCTCCAGGAATCTGGGAGCAGTGAGGCACTCAGCACACCCCAGCTCCAGGAATCTGGGAGCAGTGAGGCACTCAGCACACCCCAGCTCCAGGAATCTGGGAGCAGTGAGGAGATCAGCACACCCCAGCTCCAGGAATCTGGGAGCAGTGAGGAGCTCAGCACAACCCAGCTCCAGGAATCTGGGAGCAGTGAGGAGATCAGCACACCCCAGCCCCAGGAATCTGGGAGCAGTGAGGCACTCAGCACACCCCAGCTCTGGGAATCTGGGAGCAGTGAGGAGCTCAGCACACCCCAGCTCCGGGAATCTGGGAGCAGTGAGGAGATCAGCACCCCCCAGCCCCAGGAATCTGGGAGCAGTGAGGAGATCAGCGCACCCCAGCTCCGGGAATCTGGGAGCAGTGAGGAGATCAGCACACACCAGCCCCAGGAATCTGGGAGCAGTGAGGCACTCAGCACACCCCAGCTCCGGGAATCTGGGAGCAGTGAGGAGATCAGCACACCCCAGCTCTGGGAATCTGGGAGCAGTGAGGAGCTCAGCGCACCCCAGCTCCAGGAATCTGGGAGCAGTGAGGAGATCAGCGCACCCCAGCTCCAGGAATCTGGGAGCAGTGAGGAGATCAGCTCACCCCAGCTCCAGGAATCTGGGAGCAGTGAGGCACTCAGCACACCCCAGCTCCAGGAATCTGGGAGCAGTGAGGAGCTCAGCACACCCCAGCTCCAGGAATCTGGGAGCAGTGAGGAGCTCAGCACACCCCAGCTCCAGGAATCTGGGAGCAGTGAGGAGATCAGCACACCCCAGCCCCAGGAATCTGGGAGCAGTGAGGAGATCAGCACACCCCAGCTCTGGGAATCTGGGAGCAGTGAGGAGATCAGCACACCCCAGCTCCAGGAATCTGGGAGCAGTGAGGAGCTCAGCGCACCCCAGCTCCAGGAATCTGGGAGCAGTGAGGAGATCAGCACACCCCAGCTCTGGGAATCTGGGAGCAGTGAGGCACTCAGCACACCCCAGCTCCAGGAATCTGGGAGCAGTGAGGAGATCAGCACACCCCAGCTCCAGGAATCTGGGAGCAGTGAGGAGATCAGCACACCCCAGCTCCAGGAATCTGGGAGCAGTGAGGCTCTCAGCGCACCCCAGCTCTGGGAATCTGGGAGCAGTGAGGCTCTCAGCACACCCCAGCTCCAGGAATCTGGGAGCAGTGAGGCACTCAGCACCCCCCAGCTCCAGGAATCTGGGAGCAGTGAGGAGCTCAGCACACCCCAGCCCCAGGAATCTGGGAGCAGTGAGGCACTCAGCACCCCCCAGCTCCAGGAATCTGGGAGCAGTGAGGCTCTCAGCACACCCCAGCTCCAGGAATCTGGGAGCAGTGAGGAGATCAGCGCCCCCCAGCTCCAGGAATCTGGGAGCAGTGAGGAGATCAGCGCACCCCAGCTCCAGGAATCTGGGAGCAGTGAGGAGATCAGCGCCCCCCAGCTCCAGGAATCTGGGAGCAGTGAGGAACTCAGCACACCCCAGCTCCAGGAATCTGGGAGCAGTGAGGAGATCAGCGCACCCCAGCTCCAGGAATCTGGGAGCAGTGAGGAGATCAGCACACCCCAGCTCCAGGAATCTGGGAGCAGTGAGGAGATCAGCGCACCCCAGCTCCAGGAATCTGGGAGCAGTGAGGCACTCAGCACCCCCCAGCTCCAGGAATCTGGGAGCAGTGAGGAGATCAGCGCACCCCAGCTCTGGGAATCTGGGAGCAGTGAGGAGATCAGCACACCCCAGCTCCAGGAATCTGGGAGCAGTGAGGCACTCAGCACACCCCAGCCCCAGGAATCTGGGAGCAGTGAGGAGATCAGCGCACCCCAGCTCCGGGAATCTGGGAGCAGTGAGGAGCTCAGCACACACCAGCTCCAGGAATCTGGGAGCAGTGAGGAGATCAGCGCACCCCAGCTCCAGGAATCTGGGAGCAGTGAGGAGATCAGCGCACCCCAGCCCCAGGAATCTGGGAGCAGTGAGGAGATCAGCACCCCCCAGCCCCAGGAATCTGGGAGCAGTGAGGAGATCAGCACAGCCCAGCTCCAGGAATCTGGGAGCAGTGAGGAGATCAGCGCACCCCAGCTCCAGGAATCTGGGAGCAGTGAGGAGATCAGCACACCCCAGCTCCAGGAATCTGGGAGCAGTGAGGAGATCAGCGCACCCCAGCTCCAGGAATCTGGGAGCAGTGAGGAGATCAGCGCACCCCAGCCCCAGGAATCTGGGAGCAGTGAGGAGATCAGCACCCCCCAGCCCCAGGAATCTGGGAGCAGTGAGGCACTCAGCACACCCCAGCTCCAGGAATCTGGGAGCAGTGAGGAGATCAGCGCACCCCAGCTCCAGGAATCTGGGAGCAGTGAGGAGATCAGCGCACCCCAGCTCCAGGAATCTGGGAGCAGTGAGGAGATCAGCACACCCCAGCTCTGGGAATCTGGGAGCAGTGAGGCACTCAGCACACCCCAGCTCCAGGAATCTGGGAGCAGTGAGGAGCTCAGCACACCCCAGCTCCAGGAATCTGGGAGCAGTGAGGAGCTCAGCACACCCCAGCTCCAGGAATCTGGGAGCAGTGAGGCACTCAGCACACCCCAGCTCCAGGAATCTGGGAGCAGTTAGGCACTCAGCACACCCCAGCTCCAGGAATCTGGGAGCAGTGAGGAGATCAGCGCACCCCAGCTCCAGGAATCTGGGAGCAGTGAGGAGATCAGCGCACCCCAGCCCCAGGAATCTGGGAGCAGTGAGGAGATCAGCACACCCCAGCTCCAGGAATCTGGGAGCAGTGAGTCACTCAGCACACCCCAGCTCCAGGAATCTGGGAGCAGTGAGGCACTCAGCACACCCCAGCTCCGGGAATCTGGGAGCAGTGAAGAGATCAGCACCCCCCAGCTCCAGGAATCTGGGAGCAGTGAGGCTCTCAGCACACCCCAGCTCCAGGAATCTGGGAGCAGTGAGGAGGTCAGCGCACCCCAGCTCTGGGAATCTGGGAGCAGTGAGGAGCTCAGCGCACCCCAGCCCCAGGAATCTGGGAGCAGTGAGGAGATCAGCACACCCCAGCTCCAGGAATCTGGGAGCAGTGAGGCACTCAGCACACCCCAGCTCCAGGAATCTGGGAGCAGTGAGGAGATCAGCGCACCCCAGCTCTGGGAATCTGGGAGCAGTGAGGCACTCAGCACACCCCAGCTCCAGGAATCTGGGAGCAGTGAGGCGCTCAGCGCACCCCAGCTCCAGGAATCTGGGAGCAGTGAGGAGATCAGCACACCCCAGCTCTGGGAATCTGGGAGCAGTGAGGCACTCAGCACACCCCAGCTCCAGGAATCTGGGAGCAGTGAGACACTCAGCACACCCCAGCTCTGGGAATCTGGGAGCAGTGAGGAGATCAGCGCACCCCAGCTCCGGGAATCTGGGAGCAGTGAGGCACTCAGCACACCCCAGCTCCAGGAATCTGGGAGCAGTGAGACACTCAGCACACCCCAGCTCCAGGAATCTGGGAGCAGTGAGGCACTCAGCAAACCCCAGCTCCAGGAATCTGGGAGCAGTGAGGCACTCAGCGCACCCCAGCTCCAGGAATCTGGGAGCAGTGAGGCACTCAGCGCACCCCAGCTCCAGGAATCTGGGAGCAGTGAGGAGCTCAGCACACCCCAGCTCTGGGAATCTGGGAGCAGTGAGGCACTCAGCACACCCCAGCTCCGGGAATCTGGGAGCAGTGAAGAGATCAGCACCCCCCAGCTCCAGGAATCTGGGAGCAGTGAGGAGATCAGCGCACCCCAGCTCCAGGAATCTGGGAGCAGTGAGGAGATCAGCGCACCCCAGCTCTGGGAATCTGGGAGCAGTGAGGCACTCAGCACACCCCAGCTCCAGGAATCTGGGAGCAGTGAGGCACTCAGCACACCCCAGCTCCAGGAATCTGGGAGCAGTGAGGCGCTCAGCACCCCCCAGCTCCAGGAATCTGGGAAGAGTGAGGCGCTCAGCGCACCCCAGCTCCAGGAATCTGGGAGCAGTGAGGAGATCAGCGCACCCCAGCTCCAGGAATCTGGGAGCAGAGAGGAGATCAGCGCCCCCCAGCTCTGGGAATCTGGGAGCAGTGAGGAGATCAGCGCACCCCAGCTCTGGGAATCTGGGAGCAGTGAGGAGATCAGCGCACCCCAGCTCTGGGAATCTGGGAGCAGTGAGGAGATCAGCGCACCCCAGCTCCGGGAATCTGGGAGCAGTGAGATCAGCACACCCCAGCTCCAGGAATCTGGGAGCAGTGAGGAGATCCGCACACCCCAGCTCCGGGAATCTGGGAGCAGTGAGGAGCTCAGCACCCCCCAGCTCCAGGAATCTGGGAGCAGTGAGGAGATCAGCACCCCCCAGCTCCAGGAATCTGGGAGCAGTGAGGAGATCAGCACACCCCAGCTCTGGGAATCTGGGAGCAGTGAGGAGCTCAGCACACCCCAGCTCCAGGAATCTGGGAGCAGTGAGGAGCTCAGCACACCCCAGCTCCAGGAATCTGGGAGCAGTGAGGAGATCAGCACCCCCCAGCTCCAGGAATCTGGGAGCAGTGAGGCACTCAGCACACCCCAGCTCCAGGAATCTGGGAGCAGTGAGGAGATCAGCACACCCCAGCTCCAGGAATCTGGGAGCAGTGAGACACTCAGCACACCCCAGCTCCAGGAATCTGGGAGCAGTGAGGAGATCAGCGCCCCCCAGCTCCAGGAATCTGGGAGCAGTGAGGAGATCAGCGCACCCCAGCTCCAGGAATCTGGGAGCAGTGAGGCTCTCAGCACACCCCAGCTCCAGGAATCTGGGAGCAGTGAGGAGATCAGCACACCCCAGCTCCAGGAATCTGGGAGCATTGAGATCAGCACACCCCAGCTCCAGGAATCTGGGAGCAGTGAGGCACTCAGCACACCCCAGCTCCAGGAATCTGGGAGCAGTGAGGAGATCAGCGCACCCCAGCTCCAGGAATCTGGGAGCAGTGAGGCTCTCAGCACACCCCAGCTCCAGGAATCTGGGAGCAGTGAGGAGATCAGCACACCCCAGCTCCAGGAATCTGGGAGCAGTGAGGCTCTCAGCACACCCCAGCTCCAGGAATCTGGGAGCAGTGAGGCACTCAGCACACCCCAGCTCCAGGAATCTGGGAGCAGTGAGGCACTCAGCACACCCCAGCTCCAGGAATCTGGGAGCAGTGAGGCACTCAGCACACCCCAGCTCCAGGAATCTGGGAGCAGTGAGGAGATCAGCGCACCCCAGCTCCAGGAATCTGGGAGCAGTGAGGAGCTCAGCACATCCCAGCTCCAGGAATCTGGGAGCAGTGAGGAGATCAGCACACCCCAGCTCTGGGAATCTGGGAGCAGTGAGGCACTCAGCACACCCCAGCTCCAGGAATCTGGGAGCAGTGAGGCTCTCAGCACACCCCAGCTCCAGGAATCTGGGAGCAGTGAGGAGATCAGCACACCCCAGCTCCAGGAATCTGGGAGCAGTGAGGCACTCAGCACACCCCAGCTCCAGGAATCTGGGAGCAGTGAGGAGCTCAGCGCACCCCAGCTCCGGGAATCTGGGAGCAGTGAGGCACTCAGCACACCCCAGCTCCAGGAATCTGGGAGCAGTGAGGCACTCAGCACCCCCCAGCTCCAGGAATCTGGGAGCAGTGAGGAGATCAGCACACCCCAGCTCCAGGAATCTGGGATCAGTGAGGAGCTCAGCACATCCCAGCTCCAGGAATCTGGGAGCAGTGAGGAGATCAGCACACCCCAGCTCTGGGAATCTGGGAGCAGTGAGGCACTCAGCACACCCCAGCTCCAGGAATCTGGGAGCAGTGAGGCTCTCAGCACACCCCAGCTCCAGGAATCTGGGAGCAGTGAGGAGCTCAGCGCACCCCAGCTCCAGGAATCTGGGAGCAGTGAGGAGATCAGCACACCCCAGCTCCAGGAATCTGGGAGCAGTGAGGCACTCAGCACACCCCAGCTCCAGGAATCTGGGAGCAGTGAGGAGATCAGCACACCCCAGCTCCAGGAATCTGGGAGCAGTGAGGCACTCAGCACAACCCAGCTCCAGGAATCTGGGAGCAGTGAGGCACTCAGCACACCCCAGCTCCAGGAATCTGGGAGCAGTGAGGAGATCAGCACACCCCAGCCCCAGGAATCTGGGAGCAGTGAGGCACTCAGCACACCCCAGCTCTGGGAATCTGGGAGCAGTGAGGCACTCAGCACACCCCAGCTCTGGGAATCTGGGAGCAGTGAGGCACTCAGCACAACCCAGCTCCAGGAATCTGGGAGCAGTGAGGCACTCAGCACACCCCAGCTCTGGGAATCTGGGAGCAGTGAGGAGCTCAGCACACCCCAGCTCCAGGAATCTGGGAGCAGTGAGACACTCAGCACACCCCAGCTCCAGGAATCTGGGAGCAGTGAGGAGCTCAGCACACCCCAGCTCCAGGAATCTGGGAGCAGTGAGGCACTCAGCACACCCCAGCTCCAGGAATCTGGGAGCAGTGAGGCACTCAGCACACCCCAGCTCCAGGAATCTGGGAGCAGTGAGGCACTCAGCACACCCCAGCTCCAGGAATCTGGGAGCAGTGAGACACTCAGCACACCCCAGCTCCAGGAATCTGGGAGCAGTGAGGAGATCAGCGCACCCCAGCTCCAGGAATCTGGGAGCAGTGAGGAGCTCAGCACACCCCAGCTCTGGGAATCTGGGAGCAGTGAGGAGCTCAGCACACCCCAGCTCCGGGAATCTGGGAGCAGTGATGCACTCAGCACCCCCCAGCTCCAGGAATCTGGGAGCAGTGAGGAGATCAGCGCACCCCAGCTCCAGGAATCTGGGAGCAGTGAGGCACTCAGCACACCCCAGCTCTGGGAATCTGGGAGCAGTGAGGCGCTCAGCACACCCCAGCTCCAGGAATCTGGGAGCAGTGAGGCACTCAGCACACCCCAGCTCCAGGAATCTGGGAGCAGTGAGGCACTCAGCACACCCCAGCTCCAGGAATCTGGGAGCAGTGAGGAGATCAGCGCACCCCAGCTCCAGGAATCTGGGAGCAGTGAGGAGATCAGCGCACCCCAGCTCCAGGAATCTGGGAGCAGTGAGGAGATCAGCACACCCCAGCTCCAGGAATCTGGGAGCAGTGAGGCTCTCAGCACACCCCAGCTCCAGGAATCTGGGAGCAGTGAGGAGCTCAGCACACCCCAGCTCCAGGAATCTGGGAGCAGTGAGGCGCTCAGCACACCCCAGCTCCAGGAATCTGGGAGCAGTGAGGCACTCAGCACACCCCAGCTCCGGGAATCTGGGAGCAGTGAGGAGCTCAGCACCCCAGCTCTGGGAATCTGGGAGCAGTGAGGAGATCAGCACACCCCAGCTCCAGGAATCTGGGAGCAGTGAGGCACTCAGCACCCCAGCTCCAGGAATCTGGGAGCAGTGAGGCACTCAGCACCCCAGCTCCAGGAATCTGGGAGCAGTGAGGAGATCAGCGCACCCCAGCTCCAGGAATCTGGGAGCAGTGAGGCACTCAGCACACCCCAGCTCCAGGAATCTGGGAGCAGTGAGGCACTCAGCACACCCCAGCTCCAGGAATCTGGGAGCAGTGAGGAGATCAGCACACCCCAGCTCCAGGAATCTGGGAGCAGTGAGGCACTCAGCACACCCCAGCTCCAGGAATCTGGGAGCAGTGAGGCACTCAGCACACCCCAGCTCCAGGAATGTGGGAGCAGTGAGGCACTCAGCACACCCCAGCTCCAGGAATCTGGGAGCAGTGAGGAGATCAGCGCACCCCAGCTCCAGGAATCTGGGAGCAGTGAGGCACTCAGCACACCCCAGCTCCAGGAATCTGGGAGCAGTGAGGAGCTCAGCACACCCCAGCTCCAGGAATCTGGGAGCAGTGAGGCACTCAGCACACCCCAGCTCCGGGAATCTGGGAGCAGTGAGGCACTCAGCACACCCCAGCTCCAGGAATCTGGGAGCAGTGAGGAGATCAGCACACCCCAGCTCCAGGAATCTGGGAGCAGTGAGGAGCTCAGCACACCCCAGCTCCAGGAATCTGGGAGCAGTGAGGAGCTCAGCACACCCCAGCTCCAGGAATCTGGGAGCAGTGAGGCTCTCAGCACACCCCAGCTCTGGGAATCTGGGAGCAGTGAGGCGCTCAGCACACCCCAGCTCCAGGAATCTGGGAGCAGTGAGGAGATCAGCGCACCCCAGCTCCAGGAATCTGGGAGCAGTGAGGAGATCAGCACATCCCAGCTCCAGGAATCTGGGAGCAGTGAGACACTCAGCACACCCCAGCTCCAGGAATCTGGGCGCAGTGAGGCTCTCAGCACACCCCAGCTCTGGGAATCTGGGAGCAGTGAGGCACTCAGCACACCCCAGCTCCAGGAATCTGGGAGCAGTGAGGCTCTCAGCACACCCCAGCTCCGGGAATCTGGGAGCAGTGAGGAGATCAGCACACCCCAGCTCCAGGAATCTGGGAGCAGTGAGGAGCTCAGCACACCCCAGCTCCGGGAATCTGGGAGCAGTGAGGAGATCAGCACACCCCAGCTCCAGGAATCTGGGAGCAGTGAGGAGATCAGCACACCCCAGCTCCAGGAATCTGGGAGCAGTGAGGCACTCAGCACACCCCAGCTCCAGGAATCTGGGAGCAGTGAGGAGATCAGCACATCCCAGCTCCAGGAATCTGGGAGCAGTGAGGAGATCAGCACACCCCAGCTCCAGGAATCTGGGAGCAGTGAGGCGCTCAGCACACCCCAGCTCCAGGAATCTGGGAGCAGTGAGGCACTCAGCACACCCCAGCTCCGGGAATCTGGGAGCAGTGAGGCACTCAGCACACCCCAGCTCCAGGAATCTGGGAGCAGTGAGGAGATCAGCACACCCCAGCTCCAGGAATCTGGGAGCAGTGAGGCACTCAGCACACCCCAGCTCCAGGAATCTGGGAGCAGTGAGGCACTCAGCACCCCCCAGCTCTGGGAATCTGGGAGCAGTGAGGAGCTCAGCACACCCCAGCTCCAGGAATCTGGGAGCAGTGAGGAGATCAGCACACCCCAGCTCCAGGAATCTGGGAGCAGTGAGGCACTCAGCACACCCCAGCTCCAGGAATCTGGGAGCAGTGAGGAGATCAGCACACCCCAGCTCCAGGAATCTGGGAGCAGTGAGGCTCTCAGCACACCCCAGCTCCAGGAATCTGGGAGCAGTGAGGCACTCAGCACACCCCAGCTCCAGGAATCTGGGAGCAGTGAGGAGATCAGCACACCCCAGCTCCAGGAATCTGGGAGCAGTGAGGAGATCAGCACACCCCAGCTCCAGGAATCTGGGAGCAGTGAGGAGATCAGCACACCCCAGCTCCAGGAATCTGGGAGCAGTGAGGAGCTCAGCGCACCCCAGCTCTGGGAATCTGGGAGCAGTGAGGCGCTCAGCACACCCCAGCTCCAGGAATCTCGGAGCAGTGAGGCACTCAGCACACCCCAGCTCCAGGAATCTGGGAGCAGTGAGGCTCTCAGCGCACCCCAGCTCCAGGAATCTGGGAGCAGTGAGGAGATCAGCACACCCCAGCTCCAGGAATCTGGGAGCAGTGAGGCACTCAGCACACCCCAGCTCCAGGAATCTGGGAGCAGTGAGGCACTCAGCACACCCCAGCTCCAGGAATCTGGGAGCAGTGAGGCACTCAGCACACCCCAGCTCCAGGAATCTGGGAGCAGTGAGGCACTCAGCACACCCCAGCTCCAGGAATCTGGGAGCAGTGAGGCACTCAGCACACCCCAGCTCCAGGAATCTGGGAGCAGTGAGGCACTCAGCACACCCCAGCTCCAGGAATCTGGGAGCAGTGAAGAGATCAGCACACCCCAGCTCCAGGAATCTGGGAGCAGTGAGGAGATCAGCGCACCCCAGCTCTGGGAATCTGGGAGCAGTGAGGAGCTCAGCACACCCCAGCTCCAGGAATCTGGGAGCAGTGAGGAGATCAGCGCACCCCAGCTCCAGGAATCTGGGAGCAGTGAGACACTCAGCACACCCCAGCTCCGGGAATCTGGGAGCAGTGAGGCACTCAGCACACCCCAGCTCCAGGAATCTGGGAGCAGTGAGGCACTCAGCACACCCCAGCTCCAGGAATCTGGGAGCAGTGAGGAGATCAGCACACCCCAGCTCCAGGAATCTGGGAGCAGTGAGGCACTCAGCTCACCCCAGCTCCAGGAATCTGGGAGCAGTGAGGAGATCAGCGCACCCCAGCTCCGGGAATCTGGGAGCAGTGAGGCACTCAGCACACCCCAGCTCCAGGAATCTGGGAGCAGTGAGACACTCAGCACACCCCAGCTCTGGGAATCTGGGAGCAGTGAGGAGATCAGCGCACCCCAGCTCCGGGAATCTGGGAGCAGTGAGGAGCTCAGCACACCCCAGCTCCAGGAATCTGGGAGCAGTGAGGCACTCAGCACACCCCAGCTCCAGGAATCTGGGAGCAGTGAGACACTCAGCACACCCCAGCTCTGGGAATCTGGGAGCAGTGAGGAGATCAGCGCCCCCCAGCTCTGGGAATCTGGGAGCAGTGAGGAGATCAGCGCACCCCAGCTCCGGGAATCTGGGCGCAGTGAGGAACTCAGCACACCCCAGCTCCAGGAATCTGGGAGCAGTGAGGAGCTCAGCACACCCCAGCTCCAGGAATCTGGGAGCAGTGAGGAGCTCAGCACACCCCAGCCCCAGGAATCTGGGAGCAGTGAGGCACTCAGCACACCCCAGCTCCAGGAATCTGGGAGCAGTGAGGAGATCAGCACACCCCAGCTCCGGGAATCTGGGAGCAGTGAGGAGATCAGCGCACCCCAGCTCCAGGAATCTGGGAGCAGTGAGGAGCTCAGCACACCCCAGCTCCAGGAATCTGGGAGCAGTGAGGAGATCAGCACACCCCAGCTCCAGGAATCTGGGAGCAGTGAGGAGATCAGCGCACCCCAGCTCCAGGAATCTGGGAGCAGTGAGGAGCTCAGCACACCCCAGCTCCAGGAATCTGGGAGCAGTGAGGCACTCAGCACCCCCCAGCTCCAGGAATCTGGGAGCAGTGAGGCACTCAGCACACCCCAGCTCCAGGAATCTGGGAGCAGTGAGGCTCTCAGCGCACCCCAGCTCCAGGAATCTGGGAGCAGTGAGGAGCTCAGCACACCCCAGCTCCAGGAATCTGGGAGCAGTGAGACACTCAGCACACCCCAGCTCCAGGAATCTGGGAGCAGTGAGGAGATCAGCGCACCCCAGCTCCAGGAATCTGGGAGCAGTGAGGAGCTCAGCACACCCCAGCTCCAGGAATCTGGGAGCAGTGAGGAGCTCAGCACACCCCAGCTCCAGGAATCTGGGAGCAGTGAGGCACTCAGCACACCCCAGCTCAGGAATCTGGGAGCAGTGAGGCACTCAGCACACCCCAGCTCCAGGAATCTGGGAGCAGTGAGGAGCTCAGCACACCCCAGCTCAGGAATCTGGGAGCAGTGAGGAGCTCAGCACACCCCAGCTCTGGGAATCTGGGAGCAGTGAGGAGATCAGCACACCCCAGCTCCAGGAATCTGGGAGCAGTGAGGAGATCAGCACACCCCAGCTCCAGGAATCTGGGAGCAGTGAGGAGATCAGCACACCCCAGCTCCAGGAATCTGGGAGCAGTGAGACACTCAGCACACCCCAGCTCCAGGAATCTGGGAGCAGTGAGGCACTCAGCACACCCCAGCTCAGGAATCTGGGAGCAGTGAGACACTCAGCGCACCCCAGCCCCAGGAATCTGGGAGCAGTGAGGAGATCAGCGCACCCCAGCTCCAGGAATCTGGGAGCAGTGAGGAGCTCAGCACACCCCAGCTCCAGGAATCTGGGAGCAGTGAGGAGCTCAGCACACCCCAGCTCCAGGAATCTGGGAGCAGTGAGGAGATCAGCACACCCCAGCTCCAGGAATCTGGGAGCAGTGAGGAGATCAGCACACCCCAGCTCCAGGAATC